>NC_056726.1:1411598792-1411686955 GCF_019279795.1 Protopterus annectens
ATCACCGTGTTTTCATCACAAAAACTTCTTCAGATGAGCATACCAACTTCTGAAACCCCTTTATATACAGAAACATCCCCAATTAATCAATTGGAAAACTGTTATACTTTTAAAAACACACTGCAAAAATACTATATACACAAGCAACGAAACACAATAAGTAAAGAAGTGCATAGAAAATCATTTGTTGGTCAAGCAGAAATCTTGTAAAATACATACATTATTTATAATTTGTAAAAGCTTGTAAACAGAAAATAAATATTCAAAAGTTTAAAACCCTTATAAAACCACCTTTAAAACACTGTTGTATGTCATACAAATTGTTGAACAGCACCATCTGCTGGACACTCACATAATTTAAAGTTTAGCTGACCTAAGCTTTGAGACTGGCTTCAATTAAACCATTTCATTTAAACCAGGATAGCAGGGGTGGCCCGTGCTATTGGACTGCAGGACTGCAGTGCCTCCAGCAGTAAAAGAAAGAAGAAAGACCCCAGCTGTAGAAGAAAGAAGAAAAAAACTAAAGGAAAGAAGGACAAAAATCATGGACCTTCACACAGCTCGTAGCATTTCCAACATCCAGACTGCTGCTGAACCAGTCTGGAGCCTGCACAGAGCTCTGGACTGATTCAGCAGCTGTCTGGATTAGAAACACAGCAGTCAGGAGCATCCCAGAAGTCTATGCAGTTAGTTACAACTGCATAGACTGGAAAGGGATTGGACTGCAACATCTGCAGGCTGGCCAGCTCTCACAGGAAGGACATCACCACTGAAGCTTAGCGAGTGAATATATGGAGCTATGCAGGAAGGCCCTGGACCCATGTAAGTATATAATTACAAGAAAGTGTGTGCATGTGAAATGTCCCAGTTGCTGTATACTGGTGGCCAGAGAGAACACATGGTGGTGGGTAGAGAATAAATCAGGCTTCAACTCTGTACCTTGTCTGCAAGTGGCAAGGGCCTGAATTCCCTACCCACCACCATTTGTGAAAAAATTGCAGATTTTTGCCTCATATTTGTTCTGTTCTGTTCCTCGTAAAATCTGTGGTTTCTGTATTTTTGTTACCTTACGCAGTCAGTTGTGCACTGGTGCACTGGAATTATTGTTGCCTGATAGCTACAGGTTTTCTGTTTTGATTCTTGGGTGGGGTGCTTTGACTTTTGTTCCAAGTCAGACTTTCCTGGTTAACAAATGTTAAATAAAGAAAAATAACAGGCATTTGAATTTCAGACTTCATATTCTTCAGAAAGTATATGGTAACACAAAACCTTTTATTCTAGCAAGTTTCTAAGTTTATAACATGGGTATTTGAAATGTATCCCTATTTGTGGGACTGTATTCCCCCATTATTGGCTTTGTCCAGGTTTTTTGTGCTAAGATTGAGAGCTATGGTAAGAACTGAATTCACTGAATATGTTTGGGGGTGTATTCCCCCATTACTGGCTTTGTCTACATGTTTTTTGCTGAGGTTGACAGCTATGGTGAGAACTGAATTAACTGAATATGTTTGGGGGCTGTATTCCCCCATTATTGGCTTTGTTCAGGTGTTTTGTGCTAAGAAGTTGACAGCTATGGTGAGAACTGAATTCACTAAATGGTACCCATTTAAGTTTCAGTCTTCCTTTCTTTCATGGAACCGATGATCTGGCATAGAGATATGTTGCTCTGACTGTTTTGCACGGGGTCCTGGGTTCAATACTTGGCAGTGAAATTTATTGTGGTAACACAGCATTTCATTCTAGTAACTTTCCAACATTATACAAGCAATGTTTAAAATGTGTCCCTGTTTGTTTGGGCTTTTGCCCCCCCCCCCCAATAAATTTTGGCTTTTTCAGATTTCTTGTGCTGCAAAGTTCAGAGATACAGCTGAGTGTCAAGTAGATTTTACAAGAAGCTGAGAGATGCATGGGAACAAAAGTTTAGTGCTGCTTATGGTGGTTCTCTTTGTATTATTAATAGCACAACAGGTACTTTTGATGCAGAAGTCTGTGGGTTCTACTCCCACAGTAAATAAATGCATTGCTGATACTGTACTGTGTTGTAAAAGGGGTGGATGCTGCAGTCTTTTTTGGCGAAGATACCTAGTAACTATGAACCTGTTATCAGTTTGCCATCCATTCTCTATTGCAATATTACTAGCTTATCATTTTGTTTAATGCGGCATAGGCAATTTATTCCTCAAGGGCAACAGGCCCTTTATTTGTAGATGAAACAATGAAATTTAAAGTTGTTTGCTAGCAGCAACCTCTTCATTAGTTACAGATTTCTTTAATGTGGAATTATTTAGATGACGTTTACTTCTTCAGAGATTGTGCATATTTACTGATACTGGTGGACTGTAGAAGTTTGAGTAGACTTTTATGATGGAAATGTTCTGAATTGGGCAGTTTTGTCATTAATGGTGCAGGCATTTTGTTTCATTGTTTACTGGAAAAATGTTCAAAACAATACATTTTAAATGCCCTCTAACAACTGTACTGTATTGTACAAGGAATATAATTTAATACAATCAGGAAGGTGTATCAAAGAGCACGTGTATGTTTCATGTGCTTGTTTGTCTTTTCCCAGTTAGGGGTCATCACAGTAGAACTCCAGTCTGCTAATGATTGGCAGTATATTTTTATGGCGCTGAGTTGCCAGTCTAACACCCAGCCTTCAGCAAAGGCATGCCCATTCACACATGTCTTTCGGAGGCCACTCGACCAAAGGGTGTACATGCAGACTCCACACAGAAGGCATTCCAGCTGAGAATCGATCAGGAGAACCTCTTGCTGTGAAGCAACAACACTACTGTTGAACCACTGTGGCTTATGATTTGAAAACAACCCAAAGTTAATCTTTATCTGCCACTGGCAAAATGTATTTTCTTTGAATGTGGGTTTCAATGCTATCAAGTGCAGAGCAGATTTAATGCTAAATCTGATTTCATTGTGAGACTGCATTGCTTTGTTTAGCAGATGTCTTAGTGTTTGTGCTGTAAAATGCAAAATAAAACTTTCAAATGAAGTCCAAATCATCATAGAAGTAAAGCAGTATGCACATTAGTGTTTATGGTAAATGGGGTGAACTAGCCAAGTAATGGTTCATTGGAATGACTGCAGGGGAGAGGCTCCATTCGACCATGATTTTTTGAGGAGGGAAGGGTGGCAAACTCAAAGACAGCTACGGCTCTCAACTGTCCAGATTTTCACAGAATGAATAGATTTTTGCTTCTTATTTTTGTTTTGTTCCAAATAATATTTGCGATTTTCTGGCAAATCATTTAGGAATTAAGTCACTAAATAATAACAGACACTGAGTTTCAGACTTCATAACCTTCAGAAAAATGCATGCTAAAGCAAGACCTGTTATATTTTACCAACTGTCTCAGTTTATACAAGAGCAATTTTTAGTACTGTTTATATGTTCTCCCAATATATTTGGCCTTGTCCAGATTTATGTTCCAGTTTATACAAGAGCAATTTTTAGTACTGTTTATATGTTCCCCCAATATATCTGGCCTTGTCCAGATTTATTGCATTAACAGGTTGAGAGTTACGTGCAAATAAATTGCTTTATAGAATTAGACATATCCAAACCTCTCGACTGTCCCTGATTTTGGCTCAAAATGTTGCTCTTCCCCTAATAATCCCTCTGCAAAATGGCAATTTTGGAAGAAAATGTGGAGGGTTTACAATTAATAAATAACTGTAATAATCAGAGTTATAGATTACTTTTATTTCAGAAATGCATGTTGATTCTTTAATTTTATTAGCTGCTCAAGTTAGCAGTACTAATATTTAAAAAGTACCGCTTCTTTGACAGGTTCTCAGCTGTATTGTATGGCTATTTTATATTTTTACATCACATTTTTGGTCCATTTTTCATAAAATTGTGCTTTTTTTAGCAAATTAGTGGCAAATCATTAAAGACTGAAGTTAGAAAATAATGACAGACATTTGAGTTTCAGATTTCATACCCTTCAGAAAATTCATAGTAATGCAAGACCTACTATTCTATTATATTTCTAAGTTTATAAGAGCAATATTTAAAAAATTGTCCTTATTTTTGGGCCTTTGTCCCACTTCTATGTATGTCTTTGTCCAGAT
This sequence comes from Protopterus annectens, assembly GCF_019279795.1. Classification (NCBI taxonomy): domain Eukaryota; kingdom Metazoa; phylum Chordata; order Ceratodontiformes; family Protopteridae; genus Protopterus; species Protopterus annectens. Next base: position 1,411,602,882 of record NC_056726.1, read on the forward strand.
GTCTTGCTCTGAGGTTGAAAGGTATGACAAATTTGTCAGGCCATCACAGTCAGCCAGAGATATTTCAAATTGTGACATACTTGTTGCACCCCACTCCCCCATGTAGTGACTCTGGATGTGTCCAAGCAAGGCAAGGAGCAGTTATGCAGAGTAAATATGCAGAGTATCCCCCCTATCCAAGGTAGACACAAGTACTACAGTGGCTTTTCATCTGTCCTTGATTTTGCAGAATGTTCTGGTTTCTGTCATATTTTTATACTGTTGATTTATATAGCCATAGCAGTTGTTGTGTCTTTTGGCTTATTATTATTCAGAAAGTGCGTGTTGCTCTGTGTTTAAGTAGCAATGCTTTAATGACCATCAGGTAAGCTTGTCTGAGATTGTAAGATGCAAGTAAGCTTTAATAAGCATAATGTTAAAGAATTACCAGCATTGAAAGCCTTTCTGTTGTTGCCATGCTGAAAATGCTTACATAACTAGATAACATATAAGCCTTGGGTATTGAAATGCATATGACAGTATTTGTAATAAAGGACAGGATTACATTATTTTAAGAAGCTCATTACATTTTATGGAGACTTGCAATCATCTTTGCAGGCTTTAGCTGTAAACTAAACAGAATGCCAATCTATCGTGTGTGGTCCATAACCTGTGCAGTAATCCTTTAAGCAATGTATCTTGAGCTTGTTTCTTGTTTGCTTTTCATTTTTTACTTTGATCATGTTTTCCACATGAAACAAGTAGATAGTTGTTGTCAGGCAACAGGTCTTTTTTGGATAAGAAACATTTTTACAAGTGGGGGTATCACAGAGATTGCTACTTTCAGCATGTTACTTGGTACTTTAATAAAGTTGAATATAAATTATAATTAGAACTGCAGTGCAAGAAGTGGTTTGAGTTGAGTGCTGCTTGTTTTTCTTATACTTGATTTTGACTGGCATTCCAGTAAAGTATTTAAAAAGTAATTTATTTTTTCATGCCTCACAACCTTTTTGTTTCCATCTAGATATTAAGTAAACTGTCATGCAGTCAATGCATTGAAATATATTTTTTTCATCTACACTTCATTTTGTCTTGGTTGGACTTTCATAATGATGGTTTGGCATCCAGGGCAGTGTATTTAATTAAAGTTATTACAGTTTTTGTGGTCTTGAGCTTAGCTTAGCTCCTTCCCTTTCTAGTTGCCCACACCCCTTCCCATTGACCCCACCCATTCAGCTGTCTCCTGCAGTCCCCCTTTGATTTGAAGTCACCAGCCACCACTGGCTTCAAGAACTAGTTGCCAGTACAGTTCTTTGTATTCTAAGTGGGTTTCCCTAGGATCGATGGGCAATGTTTCAGTTACATAAAAAATGAAAATCAACTCCTGCACAATTCAAAGTATGTTTATATAGAGAATTATTACTGTTCATATTTCTTATATCGTACCTATATTCATACATTCTACACTTTAATTTTCTCTCGGTTTTGCCTATATAGAATGTTTCAAATTTGTCACACATCACACAATATTATAGAAACAGAATGGAACACATTTGCTAGTACATCAGACCTGCAGTATATATTTGATACGCTTTTTAAGTGTATGTACAGAAGTGGACGCTGTATTAAGAACATTTTGGAGAATGGTACCCCTAAGACAGGTGTTCCCCTTTCTAATAAAAGGGGCACATAAAATGTGGTTGTTGTGCCCGATGCCCTTATGTCAAAGTTGGAGAGATGGTTCATCTGAAAAGTAGACACAGACTTATTAAGACAAAAAGTTTTGCTAATTGCAATAATTACCAATTATTACCCGACCTCCCATCCCTCCTACTTACATCATCTCACTGACTAATCTATCTTCTAACCTGCTTATACTTCTTTACCTCCCATTCTTCATCCACTGTATAATCTAATACAATGGCTATTTTAACCACCCCACACCAAATACAAATACTACTCTTATTATCACTCTTCCCTCCTCTTACCATTGTTTATCTGCTTACCTCCTACGAACAAACATTATGTCTCCATATCCTTCCCCTCCAAACATACTTTAACACTTACACTCCCTACCTCCCAAAATTTCATAAACACCACATGTAAACCCTGCTACCTACAAGCCAAATATCATAGACTAGCACACATTAGGTATACCATTCTAAATATTAGAAAGTTACTTGACTACTACTACAAGCCTCGGTACCCCATAAATAAAATATACCTCCACTCCTTACTAGATGGGGACATCCATCCCAACCCTGGCCCAAACACCATACTTCCTACTCATAATTCCAACTCTAACAATAGTAATACCCAGGCCCCTACAAAACCTTCTAACTCTCTCTATATAGCTCATCTTAACATACGCAGCATCAATAATAAAATCGGCCATCTCCAAGCCTTCCTAGATGTCCACCTATTTGACATCCTATGTTTATCTGAAACATGGCTAAAGCCTACAACCAAAGAAATGAAGTCACCCCTCCTAGCTATAATATTCTTAGACTAGACCGCACAACCAAAAAAGAAGGAGGGGTAGCAAGCCTTTATAAAACAGAGCTGCAAATCACCACTGCAAACCTTAAACCACCTTCTGACAATAATACAGAAATCCTCATTTCTAAATTGCAGGTTAACTCATGTAAATCCATATACCTCATTTGTATCTACCTTCCCCCAGGAAATAACATTAATACCATTGAAAATATCCTTAACTGGCTCTCTATTAATATCCCACAAGAAACTATAGTCCTAGGAGACTTTAATATAGACTGGAACTATTTTAGTAATGTACACCCTACTACCCACATTAACCTATATGGCTTTTCACAATATATTAACTCTCCTACTAGAATTAATAAAACTAATAACAAAGAAAGTACCTTAGGCTGGATTCTGACTAATACTCCTCACCATACATACAGAGTAGGTACCCTCCCAGATGACCTAAGTGACCACTCACTAACTTATTTAATCAGGCATAAATCCAACCTAACATTTCCTAACACTTTTAGGACAATACGTACCAAAAAGTGTTTTAACCCTGAACTCTTCCTAACAGAACTTAGACACTGTAATTGGTCTCCACTTAAATCACTTCCACTTAACGAAGCTGTAGAATACTTTAATTCCACATTCTTAGCCATCCTTGACCAACATGCCCCAACTCGCACTGTTAGAAATAAAACTAAGCCTGCCCCCTGGGTCTCAAACACCACTAGGCAAAACATCCTTCAGAGAAACAAATCTTGGGCCAAATGGCGTAATACTAAGGATCCTACAGATCACCAAACCTTTAGACAACTAAGAAATCTTACAAAAAAAGCCATCCTCTTAGACAAAAATGACTATTAATACCAAATACAGCAAACTTACCAAAAAAAAACACAAAGGTTTTGGAATAGCGTCAACAAACTACTATACCTAGGACAATGCAGCACACCTAACCCACAAGGCACTAGCCATGAGAATCCCACTTATACTGCTAATGCCTTTAACCCTTTCTTCACACAAGCCATCCAAACTCTTGCTAGTCAACTTTCTCCAGATACCTCAAAACTGCCTACAACCACGACAAACCCACCTCCACCTTTTCAGTTACAACCAGTCTCTACTTCCTTTATCTGCTCCCTTCTCCAAAAACTAAAACCTACCACCCCCTCAGCCAACCAACTCCCAGCAGAATACCTGCAAAAAGGGGCTAAAGCATTAGCCTATCCCATCTCCATTCTTATTAACCGTACCATAAATGAAAGTACCATCCCACCTATCTGGAAAATTTCTTATATCATCCCACTACATAAAGGCGGGAACTCCTATGACTTTTCTAACTACCATCCTATAGCCCTACTACCTCCCCTAGCGAAAATAATGGAGAAATATATCCATAAGCAACTACTTAACCATCTACTCCAAAATAACTTACTTGCCAACTGTCAACATGGATTCAGACCATTCCATAGTAACACCATTGCCCTCCTATCCTTCACAGACTGCATTAACAAAAAAACGGAACAACAATACTCTTTCCTCTGCAGTCTCTATTGATTTATCCAAAGCTTTTAATATGGTCAATCACCAGCTCCTCATAAATATACTGAAATCCTTTTCACTTGATCCTCTCGCGATAAATTGGTTCAAATCTTACTTAGACAATAGACAGCAAGCTGTGCTATGGGACAATAAACTATCTAACCTCCTTCCCATTTCTCTTGGTGTTCCTCAGGGCTCTGTATTAAGCCCACTCCTATTTTCAATCTTTATCAATGACCTTCACTCTTCAATTCCTCAAACCACCTGCATTCAATATGCAAAAGACTCTACAATAATCTGTTCAGCCACTTCTCCAACTGAACTACAGTCCTTTACCCAAAATGCATTCAATACTGTAGAATAATGTTTTTTAAACCGCTGCCTCCTCCTAAACCCCCAAAAAACTAAACTTTTACTGTTCACACCAACCAGAAAGTCCACCCTAATAAATTTCTCTCTCGCATCAAATAATGGCACTTTCATATCTCCTGAACCTACCACCAAACTTCTAGGTATAACAATAGATAGCAACCTTAACTTTGATATTCATATAAACGGCACAGTTAAAACAATCAACAAAAAAATTAGGATCCCTCTATAGAATCAAACCCTTTCTTACTCCAGTGGCCAAGATCGCTATAGCCAGAACTCACTTAATCTCCACTCTACTCTATGCTTCTCCTATCTATACTAACCTTTCTAAGAACAACCTAAATAAACTGGCAGTCTCCTACAATAATATTGCCTCTCTTTTTAGAACACATCACTGTCTTAATCTAAAGCAACTGGGATGGCTTGAACTTCCAAACCAAATTCTTTTTCACCAACTTACTATAGCACATAAAACACTGTACCAACCCAACAACACTCCAATACTCACTAGCATTATTACCCCTTACAACAATCTTAAGAATTTATTCTCCTCAAACAAAATACATATCAATACTTGCAAAACCAACAACTTGGCAGGAGACTCCCTCTTCTCTAATGCTGTTGGAAAGCACTGGAATCTTTTACTCACTGAACTCATTTCTCTGGCTTCATTAACTCTTTTTAAACAGAAGCTAAAACTTTTCCTCCATACCCACTGGTTATGCCCCTGTACTAAGCCTGACTAACTTTCCTCCCTCACACTAATGCAGTCTCCTCACCTGTACAGATTACCCTTAAGAAACCAAATACTATGTCATGACAACTAAAATATATGTATATATGTAAATAGTAACATATTTTTGTATATTTACCTTGTACTACTTGAGTTATGTTTACTATGAGTTCTGTACTTTATATTACCAACAGATGTTAAGTTTGACTGTTGCAACCTTTTATATTGTTTTATTATATCTGTCTTGGAGCTTATCTCTCCTTCTTTTTTGAATGTATCTTGGTGCTTTTCTCCCCGAGCCTCTACTGAAAATGGACATATATCCAGTTAGACTAGCCTGTTCAACAAATGTAAAATAAATAAATAAATAAAATTTCAATACTAATGGTATTATTTATTTTGTCTTGTGTGACAAATGTGCAAATGCTCAATGCCAAGAAATGTATAGTTATCCCCTTTGGGAAAAGAACATGTACCCGTGAATTACCACATTGGTGGCAATACACTAAACACAGAAAGTGTGATAAGAGACTTAGGGACACAGGTGGACAGTGGTCTCACCTTTGATAACCACATTGCCACAACAGTCAGGAAATCTTTCTATGTGACACATCTCATCACTAAGAGCTTTTTATCCAGAAAAAAGGAGGTCATTGTCCCACTGTACTCATCCCTCATTAGACCCATTATGGAATACAATGCCCCGTTTGGTATGTACCTCTCAGGACATCTGCAACAACTGGAAAGGCCACAGAAATACCTCACTAAAAGAATCACAGGCCTAAAGCAGATGCCCTACACTGACTGCCTTAAAAAACTCCAGCTATACTCTGTTGCATATCGTCTACTCAGAGGCGATTTCTGCTTAACATACAAGTCATGTCAAACCCAGAGCTGTTGGACATGCTACACTTAAAGAAATCCCAATCCCTCAGTGCCGCATGCTCCAGGGATCTAAACCTTGTCATCACAATAAACAAAACATGCTGGAGGGATAGGTTCCTGATCCAGAGACTCCCCAGACTCTGGAATAGACTGTTCATACATTCAAGCCAAGCACCTCTTTGGCCCTCTTCAAAAGAAACCTTGACAGTTTGGATGGGAGAAAGGAAATTCATCCCAAGGATCATGTCAGTCACCCTGCTAGACAGGGGTCCAGGGAAGTAAATAGTGTGGGAAGAAATAGCCAGGGAATTGTTATGGCTAGGCTTGTATATGCCTTAGGGCCTATAGCCTAGTACCAAGCTATGAATCTATGAACCTATGTGACTGTTACTGATTTGCACATTATTAATCCTTTAGTTATCATTAGTATCGTTGATATTTAATTGTGTTTATTAAGATTATTGATTGACTGAGCAATATTGTCTTAACATTAATAATTATATCAATTATTTTTGTTTGGTACACAAAGTTAGGTCTAATAAGATCTTTCTATATTTTATTAAGACAAAAACACTAAACTGATACTTCAATTTAATAAATATTTTCCTTATGGTTTAATTTGAATTTATTTTTTTTGTTACAATTTATAAATTCTGTATGCTGCCATTCTTTGCATACCATAGAATAGCACACAACGCTATGTGTAATTTGCAAACATACTTGATCAATGACTCAAGATCATGCAATATCCTCTTATTCTGTCTTGCTCCATTTCATACTAACCTCCACTCTCCTGTGTGCAAAAGATCCCACTCCCTGATCATGTTATTCAGAAAGCAAACACTGGTACAGTGCCATCTGGTTCTGGCAGTGCAAGGTGTATGACAACAACAGCAGACTACACAATGGTGATCCACTTCCTCTGCCAGTTCAGCCTCAGCTCCTCCATTACATGGAATGAAAATCTTTACTGATGATGGAGTCCTCTATACTGTTGACAAATCTACTATTATCCATTGTCTTGTACCATCCTTGATGTGTAATGCTGGTAAGCTCCCACTAATGGGAAATCCCACAGCACCAACCTATTTCATTACTTAACATGGTAATGACTTAAGCTGTGTTGTGATGCCTAATGGCTGTAACACATAGGGGATGTCATGGAAGGTAAACATAAAATTATAATATATCAGTAATAATGAATCAATCCCACAATCCTGATACTCCATAAAATTAAATCTGAGCAATGCTAAGTAGTGCTCAGCTATGCTAAGCTGGTGTAAGCATTGCTTAAATGTAAATGTTAAGCAATAAGTAGTCCAGCTAAGTGGATTTGCGCATTGGTAAGCAGTACTCAACATCTAGCCCTTTAAGCACTGCCAACCTTAGCTAAGCGGATTTGCAAGTTGCTTATCTTAGCTCAGTATATTCACAATGGTCCAATGATGGCAAAGAGAGGGAATTTGGCCCTATTTAAACCTCGCAGGCAGGAATACAGCCATGACCAGTTATAGCTCATCTTTGCAGGCACTATGGTTTGCATAGAAGAGGGATCACACTTTTGGGCATAGCACTGGGGCATTCAGGAGTCCAGGGACGTGGTTGGACTCCTAGTGAAAGACCATGAGGAGAGACTGCTGTAGGGCCAGCATCAGGGCTCACAATACAAAGTGGAGTCCTGGGACAATCTCTCATGTGATCTCACCAGTGCTACTGGCATCCCTCGAACTGGTGAGCAGGTCTGGAACCATTTCACTGACCTCAGGCATAGGAAGAGGGAGCTCTTAGACCACTGGACCCAAGATGCACAGGCACAGAATGTCACAGCAGTGTGTAAGTATCAATATTAATCAGTGTTTACCAAAGTCCAGCCTGTGTATGTGATCGATAGATATGCATAAATGTTTCTTTATCTCCTGTACAGCTGCATTTGAGAGGGCAGCAAACATAGACACCCATGTCAGCAGGTTGCTAAGGCTGTGCCGGGAGGCTGTTGAGTACAAATCTAGCTTGCAGTATTCACGGCAAATAAATACAAAGGAGTACAATGTCAACTGCCAGTAGGTTAAAATGTGTACTGTGTGTAATGAATAAACAACGTTAGCAGAGTAATAGTGATTTACAGAATATCTATCAATAAAAGTGTCAGTGCCCTTCAATACAACTAAAACCCCCAGACTGTTGTGTTTACTTTAGTATGTGGTGGTATGAATCTAAATGTGTACAGGTTCTGCACAGCAACTATAGCTCTGACAGCATGACTTAATTGAGGCTCATCTGACAAAGACTGTGGGGCTGTAAAACAGGAGATAAATTATATGAAATGTTCCATGCACCAAGATCTGATCCCTGAATAGTAATTTGTAAACTATTATACTGTATCCCTTACAGCAGTGTTTTGTGTTAACCATTGCTTTCCAGATTGTAATATGTCAAGTATTAATACACAGTACAAGAACTATCTGCAATGCATGAATGTCAGAATTATAAGGTGAGATTGTCCAACCAATAGAGTATTAGGCAGAAATAGCTCATTGTGATGAAATACAACCTTTTTGTACCTTTTTGCACAAAAAGGCACGGTTCAATTCACGGGAGTGGTAGTAAGCTGTATGCATAATTTCACCCAAGAATATGTGAATATGTGTAGAAACAGTCAGGCAGTGTTAACAGAAATTTCCTCCACAGGTCTGCCAGGTAAGGAATGTTTCTATTATCTGTAAGAAGGCTGTACTGATACACTGTGTACAACATTTTCACTGTCCAACCCCAAGGCTGCAAATGACAGCAAGATAAGTGCATATACCAAGCGGTTTCTTCTGATAATTGTCTCTCAAGTGTCACGCTGTCATGGCTAGTGGTCACCACTGCCAATACCCAGGGTGACAGATAAAAATCCAGGTAGAGTATGGCAGTAGCACACACACAGCATGAGTGTAGGGCACCCCTGTCAGTGTCACATATGTAACCTTGAATATGTGAATATGTGTAGAAACAGTCAGGTAGTGTTAACAGATATTTCCTCCACAAGTCTGCCAGGTAAGGAAATATATGTATTAGGTTTAAGAAGGCTTTAGTAATACATTGTGTACAAACATTCCACTGCCCAACCCCAGGCCATAGGTAGATGTAAAGTGAGGTCATATCTGGAGAGTAATGAGTAGAGTAATGATCAGTACAGTTGTGAACAATTGAAGCCTATACAGTTGTTAATTGACATCTCTCTCTCTCTCTCTCTCTCTCTCTCTCCCACCCTATCTGCACAAATAATTCATACACATAATCAATGGGTATGTTTTTATCCAAACCTACTGTTAGGATATATGTCCTATTGTTCTACAAATATTGAATCATTTTATTATTAATGTTCCCCATTCAAATACTATCATTGGTGGTCTGTTGCTATATATGAAACTTGCATGCCATTATAACACCTGCTGTGGTTCCATATATGCATGTGTTCTGTTTGCTATGCAACTGTTTCAAATCTGTTTTATGGGGTAACTGGAACACCCATGCATTCTGTTATAACTAATCTCCAACATATTTTGTAAAACCTCAACACCATAGCACATCTAAGAAGGCAGATCCCAGCGGATCTGCCTGTCCCACCTCATCTGGCCATGGCACAGGGCCCTAGCATGTCTGGGACCCAACCCAGGATCTCCTCATCTGCTCCTCCTGCACCTTTGGGTGGAACCGCCTCAGGGGATGGGGCCCCTTCCCCTCCCGAGAGCGGATGCAGACAGGAAACCATCACCAGTAGCCAGGTCTGGGGTTTGGTGTGTAGCTCCATCAAAAAGGAATTTGGTGGACAGCTGCACCAGATTGAAGGCTGCCTGGAACACCTTAAGGGTCAGCCTTCCCCTCCTGTCTAGCCCCCAGCACAGCCACCTCTGGGGCCATGAAGGTGCAGTCATGACTGCCCATGGGTGGGGATCTCAGTCCCACTGTATCCATTTGGGGGCTCATGGGCATCTGATTCCCAACCACCCTCCCTGTCCAAGGTGTTTACCCAACAAATGTTTCATATACCACCCCCTGTCTGCTGTCTTGTCTGTCTTCATACCCAACTTACCTCCCCATATATACCTACTACCCTTCCCCAACATCCCACTCTCACCTTTAAAAAAAAAACAAAGGCATCCCCATACATAGCTGTCCATTTTGTACACTGGACACAAGTGATCTGATCCAATTGGCTTGACAACACATTACTGTTGTTCTCACCCCTCTCTCAGGGGTTTGAGTGCCTACATTTACCTCCAAATTCTGTAGAAATTCACAGCTGTTGCTGTAAAAGAAATGGACAGCTATGGACCTTTCCTACACTTGTCTTGCACATCCCTAGCTACCTTTCATACTGTACTTTGCTCTGTGTGCCCCTTTTTTTACCACTTTCCTATCACCCCTTTTTCTTTTAAAAAAATAACGGGGGGGGGGTAAGTGGGAATAAGCAGCACTAAGTGAAGCTAAACCTGAATAACTGTAGCTTGGCATAGCTTAGCATTATGCAAAGCTGCGCAAACTGCTTACAACTGCTTAAAAGTGCCTTAATCACTCTATATCCATCAGACCTTGTTCTGCACAGTAACAAAATAGTCAGCCCTGCCAAGTCTTGATCCTGGGATGCTGTAATCCACAATCACAGCAACATACCACTACACCATCCAAGCTGTGAGAAGCTGTAATGCTTTAACAAACTTATCATACATTCTGGTAATTTGACGTTAATGAAAAAAATCATTAGCCCCAGGTCTTAAACCCATGACCCTGTACACTACAGTCAGAGCAACGTACCACTCTACCATCTGAACTGTAGGAATTAATGCTGCTTTTTCAAACATATAATGCAATAGATGCATACAACATTAGGGAGAAAGCTCTGTGGAATCATTCATGTATTGCATATAGATACAAAATATAGATATACATATATAAATATATAAAGGAAGGAATATATATATATATATATATATATATATATATATATACATATATATGGTTTACTATCACAATGCCGATGTGCACTTGCATGGCTATGAAGTTTTCAAACAACAGATGTTCGAATACTTCATATGTCAGCAGGTGATGTGAGCGAACATTACCATTGCGAATGGACTGTGCATTCACAATTCTAACATTTGCTCATGTGAGGGGATCGCGGTGTAGTGCGGTTAGGGAAATACATCCCTTTCCCACTGTAGTGCGATCTCGGAGTTGGAATATTAAGTTGGGGGTGTGTGGGGGCTGCAGGGGGCGCAGCCCCCCTGCATAACTGTGTGTTTAGGCTAGTTAGGTAGGTAGTTACGGGACGGGTGGGAGTGCTGTGTATTGCCTAAAATGTAGCTCGCGACATTTTCGACAATACAGAGCCGTTTTCGACATTAGGACAAATCAGAAATGTTCATTTCCGATGTTTAAATTCGAACATTGAGATGCATTTTATTTTGCGTTTCGATTTTATGATAGTAAACCTATATATGTATATATATATATATATATATATATATATATATATATATATATATATATATATCTGTATGTATGTATATGACATGAAGTGCAACCATACCTCAAAACCATCCCTCTCAACCTCTTAGTGCAAGAAACCTGTACAAAGGATGTAAAACGGGGGGGGGGTGGACCACATATAGGGACATATTTTAAATATCGCTGTTAGAAATGAAGACATTTGCTACAGCAACAGGGTGAGTTTGAGCAGACAATTACTGAACGATATGAGGATGGAAACTAAAATGTTATGTCATTATTTACTGACATAAATCCTTGGATCATCGCAATGATTTACCAGACAAATACAAATAAATTGTGCAACAGAACAAAAGTATAGGCCAGACATCTGGACATTCTGTGAAAATACTGGCAGTGGAGAGGTATGCTCAGAACCCCTTAGTGCAATGAATCCGAACCAACCCTGACAAAATGGGGAGACAAAAGCATGAAAATAGGGACATATCCAAAATACATAAGTAGATAAGCTGAGAAAGTTGATGTACTAACGCTGTATGTCCTAACATATATTGACTGAAATATCACAAGTACAGGACTCAATTACTTCTCATTAGTTAGTGAACTCATTCCCCACAACATCCCACCAATGTGTCAGGAATACATAACAGTTATGGGGACAAGACCAAAGATATTGGCCAGACAACTGGGCATCCTACAAATATCTGGACATAACACAACATTAGGAAAACTACACTGAGCTACCAAGCAATGTCCAAACTACAATCAGACTGACATAACACTACCCAAATCCAGCTCTGGTGCTGTAAACATGCATTTGTAAATATAACAGGCGCTACTGGGATGTAACACTAGTGGAAAACATACACTGGTGGGAAAATGCATACCCACAATGAATTGCAACACAGTCACAGTGACATACCAGTAAGCACACTGAGCACTACAGTGTAATGACTGTATGAGCAGCAATATCCTGTTTGCCACTCACATTACCCCTACATATACTGCACCAAGTCACAGTGTAGTGGGAATCTTGAGGTGTTACAGGACATATCATGGTGTACCTGTACAAACATATACAGGTGATAGGGAACCAGAAACTGGAGCAGCGTGCACAGTTAGATAGAAAGGGCCCATGACAATCACATGTACCCCCCTCCCTACACAGCCAAAATAACATGTGCACACTACAATGCTACACAGTCCTGACAGTCTGTTACCAATGGCCAGATATACACAGACTTCTCAAATGTACAGTTTCCCACAAAATGTATAGGCACAGGACTCATATATATGGCCACTTTCTTGTTACATGCCTGGGGGTCTACCACATCACTGGGATGGTAGCAGGAATGAAGGCAATAAATAATGATACTACATACCTCTGAACCTCTTAGTGCATGGCATCTGGACAAAGCCTGACATAATTGGGGGACAGAGGCCCAAACACACTGGTATATTGGACATATTGCTGTTATACATTTAGACAGTTGCTGGTGTTACTGTGTTTGTTGTAACATATATTTCCTGAGGGATATGACGTCAGTAACACCAATGGATGTTAACATTTATTGACTGCATTCCCCAGAGTATCCTACAGATTAGCCAAGGACAACAACTATATGGGGAATACACCAAACATATAAATCATGCATCTGGACAGTGTCTAGGCCTCTGGATAGTGTAGAGGTATGACCGCAGTCATGTAACAGAATGGAAATCCCCTGACAGCTGCCAAATATGTCACCCAGCACCTTATGAAGCACAGTAAGACCAACACAACACTCCCCCACATCAGCTCTGGGCAATTGCCCATGTATATTCAAATATAGCATGCTCTACAGGGATGGAACTATAGTGAAAAGCAGATAGTGGTGCAAAAATGTCCACTCAAAAACATTTGCACCACAGTCACAGCAACATACCAGCCTCAGAGTAGATCAACTGTCTGAACAAACATATCCTGATTGCCAGTCACACACTACACTGACATATAATGGCCAAAATCATGGTGTACTGGGAATCCTGAGGTGTTACAGGACATGTCACAATCTGCCCCTACAAGCATACAGACCTGAGAGACTGCCAGCAGCTGTAGTAGCATGCACAGTCAGATAGATAAAGGATGTATGGCACTCACATCTACTACTCTCCCTACCCAGCCCAACAAACAACTACACACAACACTGCTACACAGTCTTAGCAGTCTGTTCGCAATGGCCAGACATACATAACTGTCATATGTACAGATTTCCACAGAATTTCCAGGATATGGAACTATAATCCTGGCCACTGCCACATACCATGGACAGGAGTCTGTTAGGTCACTGGGATGATAACTGGAGTGAAGTCGGTAATTAATGATATACCATACTTCTGCACCACATAGTGCAGGAAATCTGGACAACGTATGATGTACTTGGGGACAGGGGGACAGAAAGAGGGACATATCACACATAATGGTGTTACAAATTGAAACAGTAACTGGTGTTACATGTGTTGTTGTAACATAACATCCCTGAAGGATATGATGTCTGGAACACCAATGGATGTCAACAGTTAGTGACTACAGTCCTCACATTATCCTACCAACCCCACAAAAATGGATGTTGCTTGAGGAACAGACCAAACATAACAGACAAACCTCTGGCCAGTCTGTGGACAATATGCCAGCTTATAGGTATGTCAGAGGCATATCACTGTCAGATGTCAAGTCACTCAGTAAATGCATGTCCAGATGAGCCCTTCATTCTAGCAACATTCCATGTATATAACAGCAATAATGACATAGAATCTGTACCCAATTCTGGAGCTTTATCCCCCATGTTGTTGGGCTGTCTCCATATGTCCTGTCCTGTGAGGTATTCCCACCTACTGTCTGTGAAGCTGCAGCCCCGACACCCCCATAATGTCCTCCATGCAGGTAAGGGAAAGGGGCAAGGCCAACATGAAGGACGTCCAATTAGTTGGAACTAGCAGCAGTGTCCAGGCCCATACCACAATACTATGTGGGCACCTACATAGTTGTATGGCCTCAGCAATATCTGACAGGACAACATCAACCCCCTCAAGGTAGGCTGAACCCCAGTGGTGGACAGCAGCAATATACAACTACCGTCATAGGTGGAAATAGTTACAGGATGGGCCAAGAAGGAACAGGTGCCTCATTGGAAGCCATGTCACCTTGTTCTGCACAAGCAAATAAGGTCACAGGTAACATACTCTAATGCTGTCTTTGAGTGCATTAATGGGATACATCCACCAAGGCCAGTCATTAGGTCTTTCAGATATGTGCCTGCAGTTGCAGAGGCAACACACATATCTGCTCCATCGTGGTGGTCAATAACACCACATACACATATGCCATAGATATAGGCAACTGGGTGCAGACAGATGAAGTGTAAACATCACTCCCCTGTCACCCATAGGTACACATATGCATGTACAGCACTTGCCCCCTCCCGTCATGATCAGGAAGCAGGCCCATAATGCCCTCTGAAAGGCAACACACAGAGGTCTCCATAAGCCTGATACCATTCCTGGCTGCATCCTACATGAACACAGACATGGGCTCTCAGACCCATTCTGCGGTGTAGTCAACCACAGCTTGAGCACTGGTGTCATCATATCTGCACAGAAGACAGACAGAAAATTGATAGAAAATAGGTTATGCATTAGCATGAATGTTCTGAAGGATACAAGTTTGAAACTGAAATGTATGCATTATGTCATGACAGCAGTCCTCAATGACATGGCCGAAAACCTCAATACTCTCCATTTAATATAATAATATAATATTAATATCCAATAGGAGATAAATAAAAATATACAGCTCAAATCCCCAAACCAAGATAGTGTAGTGGTCAGAGTCCCAGATTTGTATGCAGGTATACATGGTTCAAGTACTACAACAGGCAATCCAATTTTACATGGGAAATCAGTGTTAAAAGTACTATTTTCATATTAAAATACATGGTAAGTTATTTTTGTCACCCAGGGTAGTGTAGCTGGAGCAAAATGGAAGTGTGAGTGCATACAACATGTGAAACAACCCATGTGTACACATGTCCCATACAGTATAGTTACACCCCTTGCTACTGTAATGAAAGCACATACAGCCATGAGATGTAATGGAGATCATATACACTTACTAAATAAAGACATTAGTGTGATATTTTATAAGATTGAACTGTGAGCAATGGTCATCAATGCTCATCTATGCTCAAATGTGCATGCTACACAGCAGGTAGCTCAGCTAAGCAGATTTGCGCACTGGTAAGTGTCACTAAGTGAAACCTACATGGTTTAAGCACCTAAAGTTTAACCATTTGTTGGCATCACTTAGCATTGTGCAAACCCATGCAAACCTGTTTACAACTGCTTAAAACTGCCTTAATCACTCTGTCTGCATCAGCCTCTGTTCTGCCCAGTAGCAAAATAAACAGCCCTTGCAGGACTTGAACCCAGGATCCTGTACATCATAGTCACACCAATTTACCACTAAGCCATCTGAGCCATAGTGTTTTATGCTGTTTCTCAAACATATCAATAGAGAAGAAACATTGTGGAATCACTAATGATTGATACTTACAAATATATATATATATATATATATATATATATATATATATATATATATATATATACATAATAAAACACACACACACATATATATATATATATATATATATATATATATATATATAGATATATGAAGATGCATATATATGTATAAAAATATATACACATAGATATACATACATCTATGGGCATACAGATAATGAAAAAGAATAAAACATATATACATATATATATATATATATATATATATATATATATATATTAATTTTTCCATAACATATAGCGCTGTCATACCTCAGAAGACCTTAGTACAAGGGGTCTGGACCAAGCCAAACAAAGTGGTGGGACAAGAGTATGGAAATAGGGACACACTGGAAATAATTTGGTAGATAAACTGAGGATGTTGCTGCAGTAACACTGTCTGTCCTAACATATGTGGAATGCAATATCACATGTCTGAGAAATCAATTCTCTGTCATTATGTAGTGAGTCCATTCCACACATCATCCCACTGAATTGTCAGAAATACACAACTGTCATGGGACCAGACCAAATATATGAGCCATACAACTTTACATCCTATGAACACCTGTGTGGACAGATATATGCTGAATGACAATCATACAATGCCCTTTCATATACTGTCCTAGGCCACAGTGTAGCTGGACTTGTGTGGTGGTATGGGACATTTCTCAGAATGATCATACAAATATGTACTGCTGATAGACCACCAGTAACTGTAGCAGTGTGCACAATTGGATACAAAAGGATGCATGACACTCACATCTGCCCCACCCACCCTACACAGGCCAACTAATAAGTAAACAGTGCACTGCTACAGATTCTTAATAGACCATACACAATGGCCAAATATACACCAACCTCCTGAATGTACAGAGTTCCATAGGTTGTCCAGCCTTTACCCTCATATTTATGGAGTTCCACAGGTTGTCCAGCCTTTGCCCTCATATTTATGGCCCCTACCCCAGAACATTTATGGGATTCCACAAAATCACTGGGGTGATATCAGGAATGGCAGCACTAAATAATGATAGACCACACCTATCAACCTCATAGTGCATGACATATGGACAAAGCGTGACACAATAGGGGTACAGTGGCCCAGAAACCAGGGCATATGTACAATAGTGCTGTTATAAACAGCAAAAGTAATTTGCAATGAGGGATATGGCAGTGTGGTGACACATTGAATGTGTCATAGCCGAGGTACAGCTGTATACAATTACCAGGTCTGTATAACAGCTATTGCATGTGCAACATAGTTTATAAGGCTGAGGGGTGTTTACAGGTAAGTGTATGGTAGTAGACATCAGCAGCTCTTGTAAAGTGGACAATGGGAAGTGTATTGGGTGTAACACACCTCAGATTGTTGAAATTCATACCCCCAGAGGATATTGTGTTGACCAAACACACAGAGAATACCATTCACACACACACACACACACACACACACACACACACACACACACACACACACACACACACACACACACACAGGATCACAATTGCCAGTGTTGGTTTTGGAACCCCTACCCATCTAGTTAGTGGTACTATAGTGTTAAGTAATCGCAGGTGACACAGAACTTATAGTGTGGAGAGTATTCCACAGTACATGTAAAGTGAATTACATCACATGCCCTTGTAAGGTATGGCAGTGGGGGTGTACTGGGTGTGAATGGATTCATAATACTGTCACGCATGAGTCTGCACACTCCCAAACACTGCTATACACACCAATGCACACACACAAATGTGCCAGTACTGTGATAAGCAGCCCTGCCTCTCTAGCTATTCATTCCATACTGTCAAATAGATGTTGCAAACAGCATGGGGCTTATGGGTCTGTAGAGTGTCTACAGATACCTCCATGGTGGATGTAAAAAGCAGCCCTCATACAGTGGAACATAGGACATGTGCTGGGAGTACCATGGCCTAAAATTGCAAACCATGGCTACCCAATGGATATAGTCCTCACTCAAACACACTCAGGATACTGGCCTTACACGTATACACACACACACACACACGCACACACACGCACACACACACACACACACACACACACACACACACACACACACACACACACACACACACACACACACACACACACACACACACACACACACATTTGCCAGGACTGATATTAGAACCGCTTTCCTCTCTAGTTATTGCTACTAAACTGTTATGCATTTATTGTACGCACCACGTAGCTTGTAGGATAAAGTGCATTCCATGATTCCTCTAAGGTGAACAACATCACCAAGTCTTGTAAAATATGGCAATGGGAGACATACTGGGTGAGAATGGAATCAAAATACTCTACCCTACAGAAATATACACAACGACAAACACAGATACACACACATTTGCCAGAACTGAGGTTAGCAGCCCTGCCTATCTTGTCAGTCATTCCATACTGTTACATAGTTCCTACACACAGCACATTCCTTATTAGGCTGAATATTATCATCAGATAACTCTACAGTTGATGGAGACAGCGGGCCTCATACAGTGGACTTTGGGACATGTACTGGGAGTATCATGGTCTAAAAATGTAAAACCCACCCCCATTGTATATAGTACTCACTCAAACACAGGATACTGTTGTCGCACACACTGTCCCACATTTGCCAGGACTGAGATTAGAACTCATACCTATGTAGTTATTGGTACTATAATGATATATATTTATCACATGCACCATGGACCTTGTAGAGGGAAGACTGTCCCATGGCTTTTCTAAGGTGAGCAACATCACCAGCCATTGTAATGTATGGCAATGTGCAGTATACTGGGAGAGTGAGACATCAAAATTCTGTCTCCTACAAATATATATGCATACAAACACATGCACGCACACACATACTCACATTTGCCAGTACTCAGATTGGAACCCCTACCTATGTAGTTATTGATACTATAGTGTTATGCAGCTACCATAAGCACCAGGGAGCCTATCAGGTGAAGAGTATCACAAGGTACCTTTAAATTGTATAACCACACCAGCCCTTGCAAAGTATAGCAATGGGGGTTGTAGTGGGTGTGGAGGGCATCAAAGTATTTTCACCTACAACTTTACAAGCTCACAAACACTTTTATACACAATCATGCACACACACACATTTGCCAGTACTGAGATTCATAGGTTCATGTGTTCATTGGTGTGTACCAGGCTAATAGCCATGGAGCCATTACAAGCCTAGCCCATGGGAGTACCCTGGCATCATTCCACCTGACATTTGTCCACAGTGTGTCTATCAACTATTGCCACTTGAATGATCCCCATGGTGACAGTTAAATTCCCCAAACCACTCATCCAGATTTCTCTTGAAGAGGACCAGTGGAGTGATCTGATTGAAATGTATGTGACATATATTCCATAACGTGACCAGTCTCTGGGTTATGGGCCTGTCCCCCAGCATGTTCTACTGATTGTGGTAATGAAGTTGTGGTCTCTGTGGCATGTGGTGCAGATGGGTTGGGATTTCACTAGATGTGGCATTCCTAACAAGGCTGGGAAGACATTGCTTTGTCAGTCAGCGATTGCATGTAAGTAACCAAGATGTGACTGAGAATACTTGGAGATATTGGACTCTGTCCATATAGTACAGTTGTTTAAGGTCTAGGGTCCTATTTGTGAGGTACATTTGCAGCCTCCCCAGTTTTTGCAGGTGTCTAGTGAGGTACATGGCAAATAGGCCATTGTACTTGATGCTTGGCCTAATGATGGGAGAGTAGAGGGAGACATTGACCTCTTCCTTCTTGGATGCAATATCCTTAATTATGAGATGTGCCACATAGAAGGACTTTCTGTCCACAGTGGCAATGTGGTGGTCATAAGAGAGGTTTCTGTCAAACTGCATTCCCAGACCTCTTATAACGACTTATGTGTCAAGTGGACTACCAGTGATGTGGTAATTCATGGAAAGCTTGTTGATCCCAGAGGGGATGGAAACACATTTCTTGCCATTGAGCCTAAGGCCAGTGTTTGGACAGCAGTCATAGGTTTCAGTGGGGACTGTATGAAGGATGTCAACATAATTTGGGGATGTAAACATAGCACCCACCTTGCAGTTGTCTGCAAACTTTGTCAGCCAGAGTCCCTTTATGTTGGGCTGGATGTCAGAGGTGTACATACTGTACATGGGGGGACCCAGGACCAGACCCTGTGGTACTCCACTTGTGACTGGTCAGCAGTCTGACATGGAGTCCACTGCCTTCACACTGTGGGTTCCATCCATGAGAGAGTTTGCAACCCACCTAGTGACATAGGGATTGATGCCTAGCTGAGTGTGTTTGTCTATGATTCCTGAGTAGGGAATGGTATCAAAGGATTAGAAGCCCCATCTATTTTGTTTTTGATACCATACTGTTACATAGTTATTTCACATAGCACACAGCTTATAGGGCTGCAGAGTGTTTCCAGCTACCTCTACAGTGGTTGACAATAGTGGGCCCTGTACAACAGACATTGGGATGTGTACTGGCTAGACCACACTAAAAGATTCCAATGGATATGGTTCACAACCCCCCACACAGACACAATTGACAGGACTGATATTCAAACCCCTACCTATTGAGTTACTGCTACTACAGTGTTATGCATTTATCAGACATGCCACGGAGCTTATAGGGTGAAGGGTATCCCAAGTTACTTCTAAGGTGAGGGACATCAGCAGCCCTTGTAAAGTATAGCAATTGGAGATGAACTGGTTGTGGATGGCCACAAAATACTGTAACCTACAGATACACACACACACACACACACACACACACACACACACACACACACACACACACACACACACACACTCACACTCACATTTGCCAGGACTGAGATTAGAATCGCTATCTACTAGTTTGTTGCACTATAGTAGTACACAGTTACTGCAAGCACTACAGAACTTATAGGGCTGACAGCTGCCCAAAGGTATCTGTAAATGTGACTAATATCAGCAGGACTGCTAAAGTGGAGTGATGTGAAGTGTACAGGGTGGCACACAACTCAAAATTGTACAAACCACACAGGATATGATTCTCACACACAAACATACTTACTTGCCACTATTGAGATTAGAACCCCTGCCTATCTAGTGATTTGTACTACAGTGTTACGCAGCTATTGCACATGCTACAGAACTTAATGGGTGGACAACTGGCTAAAGGTGCTGATAAGGTGAATGACATCAGCAGAATTGATAACGTATGGCACTGGGTGGGAAACTCATCAAAATGCATCTTCTTACTAACATACACACACACTTATACATCACCCACACACATTTGCCAGCTCAGAGATTAGAACCCCTGCCTAGCTAGTGATTTATACTATAGAGTTACTCAGTCATCGCACGTGCTACTGAGCTTACTGGGCTGACAATTGGCTAAAAGTGTTGATAAGGAGAATGATAGCAGGACTGATAAAGTAGGGCACTAGGTGGGAAACTTATCAAAATACATCTTCTTGCAAACATACACACACACTTACACACCCACACACATTTGCCAGATCTGAGATTAGAACCACTGCCTAGCTAGTGATTTGTACTACAGTATTATATTGTTACCACACATACTATAGAGCTTACTGGGATGACAACTGGCCAAAGGTGATGATAAGGAGAATGACATCAGCAAGACTGATAAAGTGGGGCACTGGGAATTGTTGTAGGTGGGAATGGCCTAAAACTGTTTCACCTACAAACACACACTCCCTCACTCTCACAACTGTCACACACAACACACAGTTGCCAGTATTGAGATTAGAACCCCTACCTATCTAGTTATTTGCACTAAAATGTTATGCAGTTATCACACACGTTACAGAGCTTATAGGGGTGCTAACTGTCCAATGGTAGTTCTAAGGTGAATGACAGCAGCAGATTTTGTGAAGTAGGGCAATGTGAAGTGTACTGAGTGGGAATAGTTTCCTAATACTTTGTCCTACTGACACACACACACACACACACACACACACACACACACACACACACACACACACACACACACACACACACACACACACACACACACACACACACACACACACACACACACACACACATACAGCCAGGTGATGTGATATTATAAAACCAACCTCATACTGTTACACAATGGGGTTCACCTTTTATGATGGTATATGCAACTGTTTACAATGGGTATACCACTGTCCTCAGCAGGACATCACTGTATGCTATTCAGGGTATCTGTGTGTGTAACTCACTCTGTCCCCCCCCCCTCTCTCTATCTCTCTCTATCTCTGTCTGTCTCTCACTTTTCCACATCTATGTGTGTGTATGCTTGACGTATGTTGTTATCTATTGCCCATATATATGTGTGTCTATCTCACACAACAGTTGCAAATATATCACATATGGGCACCTACAGCTAACTGAAGGTAATCCTGTCTGGTGTGTGTGTGTGTGTGTGTGTGTGTGTGTGCATGTGTGTGTGTGTGCGTGTGTGTGTGTGTGTGTGTGTGTGTGTGGGGACAGTTGAGGTGTACATAGCTGTCTGTATGCAAATACATATATACACAATACAGTCATATATGCCGATGTCCTGTGATTTTCTAAGTGTAGGAGCATGCCCAGTGTGACCTTCTATGGTTAGAGTGGGACTCCATTCCTGAGATAGGTGTACTCCAGTCCAGGGTTTTGTGTGCTACAGCCATACCTCCCAGAAGTACACAGGACTTTCCTCAGGGTACTAGGTTTGTTTAGCAAACATTTTCTGACATATCTCTAGTCTGACACTGCAATGTATTGTGTCATTACCTAGTGGCAGACATCCTCAGATCATCACAGTGTTTTACCAGTGGAATACTAATTGTATGATTCATAGACCAATATTATGAGGGCAGCTATGTACATTCTTGCCCAACAAGGCCATTTGTAAGGTGTGGCTACAGCCAGTTGAGTAATGACGTGCTGCGCAAACAGTCCAGCAACCTGGGGATATAATGGCTGGGGATCTCCTGCTTGTGTGGTATCTTTCTAACCTGAGATGTCATATCCTTGTGTGGGCATACCTCTCACCTGTACATTTTTTGGCAGGTTGTCCAAGAGTTTGGCTAGAGGTTTCATCTGGTCTACATAAACTTGTGTTTTTATGGCAAGTTAGTTACATTTAATTGAAGAGTGATGTTACAAAATAATAACATTCATTAATGTTTTAGACTACATAACCTTCAGAAAATTCACGCTACTGCAAACCCTTTACCCTACCAACTTTCTCAGTATGTAAGTGCGATATTTACAACACATGCCTATCATTGGGCCTTTGTTCCACTTTTATTTCTGCCTTTGTCCAGACATCTTGCTGTCAGAGGTTGGAAGTTATGGGTGTGGGTACAGAGTGCATTCTACTGTGCAGGCATATCCATTATGTGTAAAAGCAAACATAAGAAAAAAGGATTATTGAGAATAACCACTGGCAACAGTACCAAAAAGCACTTATATTCACAACAGCATTGGCATTTCAGCTATACATCCTACAAGATGTCCCTTATATGTGCAGTATATTCCACATAGCACTGTGACTTCCAGGTATGTCAGTGGGAGAGCAGTGGGTGTCACTGACATGCATAACAGTTGGCACTACAGTTAACGGCACATGACCCTGTCAAAGACAGCACTGCACCTAGGACACTACAAGACGACTACCAGGAGAACATGTTGGCCAAATCCTGACAGTATTAACCACACATACAGATAGCTCATTGATCCCTGCATATTGTGGACAGGCAACATGTTTTCATGTGTATTGGTACAGCCCTGCCAATGTGTGCTATCCTGCTATTTCTCCTGCAAACATACATGTTACTGCATTTGTGTAGGTATATGGGGGGCACACCTGTCAACTGTACACATTTGCACAGACTGTGCTGATATTTGCTTTACATTTTGGTTCCATTTACCATACTATTGTGCCCTGTCTTGGGGACTAGAGGCATATCAGTAAAGAGCACAGGTCAGATTGTAATGGCATACTTCTTACCCTTTATAGTCTTACTGCAACTGTGGATCCTGCTGTGCTATCACTGTGTTAGTCTGTAGGGGGTAATTCAACATTGTCACAATTTGTTTGCCTTTACCAGAATTTATCTGTGGTTTTCTACACCTGACTTGTTGTGTGGGTGTCAGGGGTAGGAATGGGACCCCCACACTGACATCCATGTCTGTGACCTATGTCCCCACACATATACTGCAGTGGGATTTGGCATCTTGGGTACTACTGCATAGTGTATGGAGGCCAGGCTTGGCCAGATATTTCCTGCTGTCCCACATAGCTGTCAGATGTGTGCTGCTATCCCAGTAGGCCACCCCATTCTCTTGCATGCATGCAGCATTACCATAGCTATGCTAGAAAAGCATACTAATCCATTCATTTATTGTTAAGAAGATTGACTTAGCTTGTGCTTGCGGCAGTTGTGAGGATGGTGCTTGAGGGCCACCTATGCTGGATGTACACAGTACACTGCCTGCACATGATACGTTACAGGTAATGTGATGTGTGTGTCATCCATTTTACTGTGTGTGTGTGAGTCAGAGAAAGGTTTCAGTCCCTGGGGTCCCTGAGCATACTGGACATACCTTTGCCTACATAAGCAGGTTTAGGGGCTCCTCTTATGAATCCCTCTGTGTCTGTGGGGACAATGACAATGGTGCTGGGCTGTGTGGTTCTTCCCCATGCTGTACCTGCTGCAGCTGTTTCCACAGGATCATATTGTGCAGTATGGCACATACTATGAACAGGTGTGCACGTGTAGCTGGAGAGTACTGCAGGGCTCCACCAGATTTGTCAAGGCAGTGGAACCGTGACTTGAGCATCCCAAACACATGCTCTGTAATGATCTTGATTTGTGCATGTGGCTCATTATGGCATTGTTGTGTGGGTGTGTGTGGATTTCTGATAGGAGTCATCATCCAAAGCTCTAGTGCATAACCAGCATCCCCCACCAGATGGCCATACTAGATGCCCCACTGGCAAATGCCTGGTACAGCTGTGATAAATGCCAGATGTGAGTGTCATGATAGCTTCCAGGGCTGCCAGCACACACATTAATGATAATGCCTTGGGCATTGCACACAACCTGGCAGTTGATGGAGGGGAATCCCTTCAGTTTATGTAAACCTGACCCTGTTCACCAGGTGGTGCTTTGATGTGGATGGGCATGCAGTCTATGGTGCCCAGTACCTCCGGGTATTCTGCTACATGATGGAAGAGACACATATTACTGGTCCTGTCCTCATGGGTGTTGAGGAAGAAAATGTGCTCACCGGCATGTGGTAGCATGGCATCCAGGAACTGGGGGAGTACCCTGGATGCAGATGCCTGTGAGATCCCCATGATGTCCCCAGTAGGTCTTTGGAAAGTACCTGTAGCTTAGAATTCTTAAGGCTACACATACTTGGCATCCACTGGGATGTCTTCCCCTCTGTTGGCTCTAGCTCTGAGTTGAGGTCAGCACAGCTCGGTGATTTACTGAAGTATGTCTCTGTCCACCCTGTAGCACTCTACTATCTCCAGATCATGTAGCCCCTGGTAAGTTACCCTGGGTATGAACACTCTTCTCCTCCTCTTTGGTCTGTGGCAGTTATCAACATTATCCTCCTCTCTGCCCTCAGCCTCTAGCACATACTGATGAATCAAAGCAATGGCAGCCCCTAACATTTTTCCAGTTAAAATTCCCCCACATGTGAACATCAATGGTGCAGAGTTTGTGGGAAAAAACAGACAATAAGGTGTTTCCATAGTTTATAGTGTTGTGCTGCAGATGCTGCCTGTATGATTGGCTGACTATGATGCATTTCACCTGCGAACTATGTAATTTGTACTTGATTGCTTTTATTATGCTATTTCCCTTTCCCATTTCCTCCCCTTTCCAGCCCTGAGGTGCACCATGCAAACCTGGTGCCCAAATGTAAACAGTCCTGCTATTTCCGTTTTTTTTTTTTTTTTTTTTAGACCCAGTGCAGGACACGTATACATGTTTAGCTAATGTAAACATGAAGAAATGGTACTCCCTGGATGCGACCTCACTCTCCATTTCATGGAATAAGTCAATACAGCCTCAGACACACCCCCTTGCTTTGCTGTGTTTAGCTAAGCTTATCTGTGTGCCATATGGCTCCAATGTGCTTACAACATGCATGACACACCCCTTTTCATGGCTGTTGCTCCTCCTAGTTACACAATCATGCTATAGCATTTACATGGTTATGTGCAGTTTGGCACTTAGAAGATTTTTGTGATTTTAGTAAATTTCCCCTCATTTGCATACCCCACTGCCTTAGTTACTGCACTAACATGGAGCCTTTCCCCTTAACAACCACTGTTTCCTGGTATTGTTTTGATTCTGCATGCCATATACTATAATGGCAGAATGCAGATTCCCCTTAAAATTGAGTTTTCACATTTTTTTTTTATATTCAGCATGATCCCATTTGCACGCTGCTGCCCAATACTTAAGCATAGAGATTGGCCAAAAAAAACTTTGATTTTTATAAAAATGAAGCACTTTTCCATGCCAATGGCTATGTATTTGGCCATTGGCATGCCTAAAGAATATCTTCTTCTTCTTCTTTTGGCTGCTTCCGTTAGGGGTCACCACAGCAGATCAACTGTTTCCATTTCTTCCTGTCCTCTGTATCTTGCTCTGTCACACCAACCACCTGCATGTCCCCTCTCACCACATCCATAAACTTTATCTTGGGCCTCCCTCTTTTCCTGTTACCTGGCAGCTTCATCCTTAGCATCTTTTCCCCAATATACTCTGCATCCCTCCTCAGCACATGTCCAAACCAATGTAACCTTGCCTCTCTGGCTTTGTCTCCAAACCTTCCAACCTGGGCTAACCCTCTAATATACTTATTCCTAATCCTGTCCATCCTCGTCACACCCAGTGCAAATCTTAACATCTTCAACTCTGCCACGTCAAGCTCTGACTCCTGCCTTTTTGTCAATGCCAATGTCTCCATCCCATATAACATAACTAGTCTCACTACGCTCTCGTAGACCATCCCTTTCACTCTTATTGGTACTCATCTGTCACAAATGATTCCTGACACTTTTCTCCACCCACTCCATCCTGCCTGTACTCTCTTCTTCATCTCTCTTCCACACTCACCATTACTCTGAACTGTTGATCCCAAGTACTTAAACTCATTCACCTTTGCCACCTCTACTCCCTGCATCCTCACCATTCCTCTATCCTCCCTCTCATTCACACACATATATTCTGTCTTAGTCCTGCTGACCTTCATTCCTCTTCTCTCTAGAGCATATCTCCTCCTCTCCAGGATCTCCTTCACCTGTTTCCTACTCTCCCTACAGATCACAATATCATCTGCAAACATCATAGTCCACAGGACTCCTGTCTGATCTCGTCTGTCAACCTGTCCATCACCATTGCAAATAAGAAAGGGCTCAGAGCTGATCCTTGATGTAATCCCACCTCCACCTTAAACGCATACGTCACTCCTACCACAGACCTCACCACTGTCACACTACTCTCGTACATACCCTGTACCACTCTTACATACTTCTCTGACACTCCCGACTTCCTCATACAATACCACAACTCCACTCTAGGCACCCTGTCATATGCTTTCTCTAAATCCACAAAGACACAATGCAACTCTTTCTGACCTTCTCTGTACTTCTCCATCAACACTCTCAGAGCAAACATCACATCTGTAGTGCTCTTTCCTGGCATGAAACCATACTGCTGATCACTAATCATCACCTCCCTTCTTAATCTAGCTTCCACTACTCTTTCCCATAACTTCATGCTGTGACTGATCAGTTTAATCCCTCTGTAGTTACTACAGCTCTGCATATCACCCTTATTCTTAAAAATCGGTACCAAAACACTTTTTCTCCATTCCTCAGGCATCCTCGCACTTTCCAAGATTTCATTAAACAATCTAGTTAAAAACTCCACTGCCATTTCACCTAAACACCTCCATGCTTCCACAGGTATGTCATCTGGACCAACAGCCTTTCCGTTCTTCATCCTCTTCATAGCTATCCTTACTTCCTCCTTGCTAATCCACTGGATTTCATGATTTACTATCCGCACATCATCCAACCTTCTCTCCCTCTCATTCTCTTCATTCATCAGCCCCTCAAAGTACTCTTTCTATCTGCTCAACACACTCTCCTCATTTGTGAGTATGTTTCCCCTCATTATCCTTTATCACCCTTACCTGCTGCACATCTTTACTAGCTCAGTCTCTCTGTCTAGCCAATCGGTACAGGTCCTTTTCTCCCTCCTTAGTGTCCAACCTTTTATATGACTCTTCATACGCCTTATCCTTAGCCTTCGCCACCTCTCTCCTTGCCATGCACCTCATCTCCTTATACTCTTGTCTACTTTCTTCATCTCTTTGACAATCCCACTTCTTCTTCGCCAACCTCTTTCTCTGTATACTCTCCTGTACTTCTTCATTCCACCACCAGGTCTCCTTGTCCTCCTTCCTCTTTCCAGATGTCACACCAAGCACCTTTCTAGCCATCTCTCATACTAGCTCTGCTGTAGTTACCCAGCTATTCTGTAACTCTTCACTGCCACCCAGTGCCTGTCTTAACTCTTCCCTGAACATCACCTCACAATTACCCTTTTTCAATTTCCACCATTTGATCCTTGGTGCTGCCCTCACACTCATCCTCCTCTTCTTGATCACCAATGTCATCCTACAAACCACCATCTTTTGCTGCCTAACTACACTTTCCCCTACCACCACTTTACAGTCTCCAATCTCCTTCAGACTGGCCCTTGTACATAAGATATAATCCACCTGTGTGCATCTTCCTCCACTCTTGTATGTCACGCTATGCTCCTCCCTCTTGTTAAAATATGTATTCATCACAGCCATGTCTATCCTTTTCACAAAATTCACTACCATCTGACCTTCTGCATTCCTTTGCTTAACACCATACCTACCCATCCCTTCCTCATCCCCTCTGTTCCCTTCACCAACATGCCCATTGAAATCTGCTCCAATCACCAGTCTCTCACCCTTGGGTACAGTCATCACCACTTCATCCAACTCACTCCACAATTTTTCTTTCTCATCCATCGCACACACAACTTGTGGAGCATATGCACTAACAACATTCATCATTACACCATCAATTTCCAGCTTCATAAACATCACTCTATCTGACACTCTTTTCACCTCCAAATCCCTCTTAGTATACTGTTCCTTTAGGATAATGCCTACGTAATTTCTCCTCCCATCCACACCATGATAAAACAATTTGAAACCACCTAGCCTTGCTCCCCTTCCATCTGGTTTCTTGCACACACAATATACCAACCTTCCTTCGGTCCATCATATCAGCTAGCTTTCTCCCTATACCAGTCATACTGCCAACATTCAAAGTTCCAACACTCACTATCACAGTCCTAGCCTTTACCTGCCTTCGGCCATGCCATCCCCCTCGTCTCCTTCTTCGGCCAACAGTAGCCCAATTTCCGCCAGCACCCTGTTGGCCAACAGTACTGGTGGTGGTCGTTGGTAACCCGGGCCTCGACCGACCCGGTATGTATTTCTGTACTGTTGTCTGCATGTATGATTTGGCAAAATTTTACGCCGGATGCCCTTCCTGACGCAACCCTCCCCATTTATCCGGGATTGGGACCGGCACAAAGAAATGCACTGGCTTGTGCATTCCCAGTGGCTGGGTTGCCTAAAGAATATAATACATGCTTTTTTTTTTTTTTTTTGGAGCTGTCATGCCACCGTTTTGTTATTTGCAGAAATGTATTTGGTTAGTAACTGAATACATTTCTGCAACTAACACTGTTCTTGCACGGATACCTGCCTGCTTGCTGAATGACTAATTCACCTCATTTGCATGGTTTTCAACAGCAAATGAGGTAATTAGCATTCTGCACTGGTTTCCATGCAAGAGCAATGTAGGCAGGCTTGTGCACGTCAAAACACTAGTTTACTGGATCACTCTGTCACCATATTCTGTGCAGGAGTAGCTACACTGTTCCTGCACAGAAATATTACTTTATTGAATCCCGGACATTGATTGTGTGGTAACAGAGGCTACCACACTTCCTGTTTTTGATTCATGATAATGACAATATGGTCCATGAAGCTAACCTTCACACTGTATCTAACATAGACCACAAGATTCATTTACACATTTGCACACAGTGTATCAGGTCACAGTATACTATGCAAACATAGCAGTCTGACAGTATATTGCTGACCACTGAGACTTCTAAATAAGGAACCTGTTTTCATTACTTTCATGATTTCATCTATGTCAGTCTAATTACAGTGTGACTCTAAACAACTTTACCTTGACCAATGATCCTTCCTGAGTTTCCTTTCAAAATCAGTCACATGGACACAAATGCATGGTTATAACTGCAGGTCAAGGCATGGTGCTTAACTCAGTTAAAAATATCAGTAAGAATGTGAAGTATTGTGAAACATATGACATTTAGCTGAGGCTGCTAGGCTAGATAACAACTCTAGGCTAATGTTATTACATTAAACAGTAGAAGTAGTTAGCAGAATGATACTATTGCAAAGTCCCCAGAGGAAATCATTGTAGTACTGATATGGTAAGGGTACCAACTGCGAGAAGCTAAAGCTGGAATTATGACCAACTGCAAAGAAAAAAAAATACATTTATCTGGTAGGGGGACAAGGTTAAGTGGAAAATATAAATAGTTGCAGCTCAGAGACTTATGGCATGCTACAGCTTATAGAAATGTAGCCCTGTGGTCATTTTTTAACTAAGGAAGTAAAGTTTAGATACATACAATGGGTGGGGCCTACAAAGTCTGCTAGCAGCAGGCAACAACCACAAGCAATGTAAAGTAAATACATTGGGAAATATACTGGTTCTTGCTGTTTCCACACTGGCTGCAGAAAGAGGTTATGTGTGCATGTCTATTGCTAGACCAGGAATACACCACACTCCTTTCCTTAAGCTGCCAAGGAGAATCTGTGGGAAGCCTTTTGGCTTCAGTCTGCATGATAGAACATTCACAGTGCACTATCTGTGTGACAGATGTACATGAAAGAGTATACAAATATTTGGGAATTGATGAAGCATCAGCAATAAAACATGTATAAATGTGAATAAATCTCAGTAAGAATACTTCAGAAGACAAAAATTAATACTGAAAACAGCCTTGTCATCTAGGAACAAAGTCCAAGGTAGAAACCAGTTTGCTCTTAACTTTGGTGTGATTGACAGGCCCCAAAAGCTATTGAATCAGTTGGACAGAAAAACAAGAAAAATGATTCACGCTTATCAAATGATATATAAAAATCACTGCATACCAAGATTATATATTTCCCATTCTGAAGGAGGCATGGGCCTCCATGAAATTAATTACATGTATAGATCTGCAGTCATCGGACTACATACATATCTACTGACCTCGTCAAATCCAAACGTAGTGAAAGTTTTACAACATAAGGATAGGAAATCTAAGATGACCTCTCTGCTTAGTTTAGCAGAAACATTCAGGTGTCAAGCAGGTATGGAAACAACTGAATGGGCCATAAAACAAAAGAAAGAATGTAAGCCGAAGAATCAGATGAGAAATAAATTTGGAAACGCCATAACTATAGTGGCATGTATAGAGGTCTCCTGAAACAACCCCATGTTGATCAAGATTTGATGCAGGAATAGTTAAGAAGTTGGTAAAACCAAAGGATGAAAGGTTAATAATGGCAGCATAGAAGTGTGGACTACATATATGTTGGTTTACAAAGTCCATTGAACATGTGAGAGAAACAGACTAATTCAAACAGTCACATACCTTTTGCTGGGAGTGATGTTATGGCAGAGGGCCTGTCCACTAAAAGGCACAATAATATGGCAAGATTATTATATTGGGTATTGTGCAAACAGTACAATATAGAAGTAGATGAAAAGCACTGGAAACATGGACCACAAAACATTATAGAGAATGATAAAGTGTACATCACATAGGACCACTTTTTACCAACAATGGAAAAAAATAAATAAATAAAGTGGGAAAATAAGATATAGTAGTCCATTAAAAAAAAGACAAAAATAGCAATGGTCAATGAAATTGCTGTACCTAGTGATTACAGTGTCTCACATGCAGAGACACAAAGTCATAAAATATCAAGATTTGCAGCCAGAAATGAGAGCAACATGGAAGAAATATAGCCAGACAGTTCCAATATTAGTAGAATTAATGAGTCAAAAAAGAATTTGCAGTCATATTTAGATATGCTAAAAATACACGTAACTCCATATGAATTACAGGAGTCAATTCTGGGCACATTGCAGGCACTGCAAACAGCACTTTTGGGTAATATCAAACAATACTAACTTCATGAACTTTAATTAGACCCTGACTTAGAAATGTCATCATGGTATTAGAAACCCAACAGACTTGGAGAAATATAAAAGGAACATCATCTGCTTACCCCAGTCAAGGTAACCACGGTGAAGAACTTTTCAAAAGCAAACTTCACACTTCTCAAAACTGAGGTGGTATCCTTCAAAGTCCCTGTGCCAGTGGAAAACATGGCTCAAACAGCAGAATCCTTCACAAACGCATTATATGGACACCTACAGGAATGTATGGATCGTGCCATTCCAAATAAAACCAAGACTCACTCCTCCAAAGGCAGGAGACCTGTCTGGTGGACCCCGGCCATTAATAAGCTATAGAACAAAAGGAGGAAACTACTACATGATAAAGCAAAATCCCAAAGAGGGAAGGCATCTCTGATCAGTACTAGCAAGAAGCTACGATCCCTCATAAAATCATCTAAGGCCAGCTTCGAAAGAAAAATTGTACAAGATACTAAGGACAATCACAAGGCTTTCTTTAGTTATGTCAGGAACCTGGGTGGCAACTCCCAGATATGCTCCGAGTTAGTGCAAAATGACAAAAAATACACTGAACCAACAGACATTGCCAACATCCTGGCAGACAGATTCAGGGCAAATTTCTCCCCTCCATCACCCCCAAAAGAGCAACTCTCCATCCCAACAGAGTGTAACCTCCCAGACATCACAGATGATCAGGTGAGAGCTGCCCTCTCCAAAGCAAAACACACAGCATCAATGGGACTGGACGGTGTCCCAGGATGCATCTTACATGAGCTACAAGATGAACTTAACCCTCACATTAAGTCACTGTTCAAGCTCAGCCTTACCACAGGATATGTACCCAAGAAATGGTGTACAGCAACGGTGGTCCCGCACTACATTGGAGGTGCCACAACGGACCCTGGAAACTATCGCCCTATAAGCCTGACTAGCCTGGTCTGCAAAGCTATGGAGCGTATCATCATGGAACTCATAAACTATGATATCGGAAACCTTCAGACACTGGATCCTATCCAGTTCAGCTTTGTTAAGGGCAGATCTTGACTATTGAACCTGGTCGACATCTTTGAAACAGTTACCAGGGCCATAGATGAAGGGAAAGTAGTCCACACAGCCTACCTGGACCTCGCAAAAGCCTTCAACACAATACCCCACTCAGGTATCAAAAATAAGCTCACTAGCTTAAATATCAACCCCTATGTCACAAGATGGGTTGCAAACTGGCTCAGGGATAGAACCCACATGGTCAGAATTGCAGGTGCCTTGTCAGACTCTAAACCAGTTAAAAGTGGAGTTTCACAAGGTTCAGTCCTGGGACCTCTCTTGTTCAGTATTTATTTCTCTGAAGTACAGACAAACACGGGAGAACTATGGCTGACAAAGTTCGCAGATGACTGCAAACTGGGTGCCATAATAGACTCTCCGGCTGACACAAGCATACTCCAAAAGGGTCTCACAGAGACAGATAACTGGTGCCAAAGTCATGGCCTGAAGCTAAATCCTAAAAAATGCATAGTCATCCCCTTTGGGAAAAACAAAGTGCCCACAGACTACCACATAGGAGGTAACACATTAAGTACGGAGGAAGTAATTAGGGATTTGGGGACCCAAGTAGATAGTAATCTCTCCTTTGACAATCACATTGCCAAAGTGGTTAGAAAGACCTTCTATATAGCCTACCTCATCACAAAAGGTTTCACATCTAGATCAAGTGAGGTCTTTGTGCCACTCTATTCATCACTCATCAGGCCCATAATTGAATACAATGCCCCATTTGGGATGTACCGTACCCAACACCTGCAGCAACTGGAAAGACCCCAAAAGTACTTCACCAAGAGGATAAAGGGACTCAGACAGATGCCCTATGCAGTTAGGCGAAAGAAACTCCAGCTCTACTCAGTTGCTTACCGCATACTCAGAGGCGATCTGTGCCTGACATATATAGCAAGTCCAACCCAGAATTAATGGACATGCTCCACCTCAAGAAATCCAAATCCCTTAGAGCTACATGCTCCAGGGACTTAAACCTCAGCACAGAAATAAATATGACATGCTGGAGGGACAGATTCATATCCCAGAGACTCCCATCACTCTGGAACAAAATCCCAGTCCAGGTCAAGCAGAGCCCCTCACTGACCCTCTTCAAGAGAAATCTTGACGAGTGGATGGGAGATCGTAAGTATACCCCCGGGATCTCTTCTGAGTCCCTGCTAGACAGAGGTACAATAAACTAACCATAAAGGGACTATATTCTGTGACCTACTATTCATAGGCACAGTCTACAAATCTAAAAGGGTGGCGAAAGCCAAACACACTCTGGCTAGGCTTATAAATGCCCTAGGGCAGATAGCCTAGTATCAATCTATGAACCTATGAACCTATGAAAAGCACATTACAGCTGTTAATAGCTTTCAATCTTTCAGATGGAATGCTCACTGAAACTGTAATAGTCCTCCATCTGCTGGCTGGAAGACTAATGCAGCTGTAGTAGACATCTTCTTGGAAAGAAAGCAACTGTAACGTTACTAAAAAAACACGATAGTCAGGTCAGAAGGCTCAAGTCAAATCACTTCTGACTGGAAGGGACTTTACATTATTACTTTCCTATATCTGCTTTCAAAGTGGTATTCAGAATAACTGTGTACAACTAAATGACTAATACATGATAAAATTGCATACTTACAACATTGTACGTTCATTAGCAATACAGAAATATGGTTTAAGCATTAATATACTATTGAATATGTGCATCACGGTATATAGGTAGTACACATATAAATGTGGTGATACAGCCTTGTGTACAATTCCCAATACAGATCCTGATGAAGTGCAAGCTTTCAGAAACCACATAAAATGTCAGATAAGAACTGCAGACAGCACATGCATGAATATCCACACAATGTGCCAAGCAGCTGATAGTAATGATACATTGTTCAGCACAAAGTGACTAAGCAGCAAAAGTGTCAAGCTCAATACAGAAACCAAGTGCAATGGCAATTTTGCACAACTGAATAAGGCAGTCCCACTGGAACATGAAGTATATGACAGCATGAAAGAGCACCCTCACTTTTATCTCCACATCCACACAGACATGTAGGAACCAAGGCACTGATGCAAAGACAAGTTTTATCAGAACTCAGCAGTTTGTATAAATTTAAAGTAGCATTCTCACATAAATATGGGCAACAAAGGTTTGTGCTTTATGAATCAATGTGGCCTTGTAGCTCAGGGGTTAGAGCACTGGTCCCATGAGCTTGAATTTCATCAAGGCCTTTGCTTGTCATTTAGAGTGGTGGGGTTGGCATAATGGATAAGATCTGCACCTCCTAGGCAACAGGTACAGGATTTTATTCTGACCTCAGGTTGTTGGCTAGGCTTAAATGGCACTTCAAGGCAGTTAGCCTAGTATTCATCTATGACAACATAGGGTGTAGAGAAATAGGAGGAACTGCTCCAAGCAGAAAACATCATTTATTTATTAATTAAATAATTTATGGGGTTGGAGGTTGGTTTAAGGGGATGGGGTCTGGGATAACAGATAGAAGATACTGGGTTTCCTTGTCTCCTTTGAAAGGGATATTGGCTAGGCTTAACATGGCCCACAAGGGTATCTAGCCTAGTGCTTGCCTATGAATTCTTTTTGCCAACAACTGCCCTGCAGAGCACCATTAAAGTACTATTGCTGACAGCTCTACTGGTATATTACCATACCATTTTATATAGCAGTTCAAATGCTAGATAGCACAATACACAGGGCTATGTCCACTACAATAAGAAAAGGAAACAAAATGCACTCTCTGGATATAGGCATAGCATATAAAAGAAGTCAGAAATTAGTGGAGACAGTCACGGTGTGGCCATTATTAAGTAGAATAAATGCCACAAAGGAGTGGTATAAAATTCAGAGGAGATATCCAGTGGTGCAGGGAATAGTGTTATTGCCTCGCAAAAGAGTTTTTTTTTTGTTCAATTCTTAGCTGGGGTGCCTTCTGTGTGGAATCTGCATGTCCTCCCTGTGTTCTAGTGGGTTTTCAACAGGTGGTACCATTTTCTCCCACATTGCAAGGACATACAGTAAGTGGATTGCACACTAAATTGGTCATAGGTGTGAGTGGGTGGTGGGAAAAAACTACTGTGGCAGGGCTAGCCACCTGGCAGTGTGAAACTTGAATTTAGATGATTGTCACTGTTGAAGTAGCATCCCAACCCCGTGTGCGTAAAAGGACTTTGTGAATGGATGGATATCCACATAAATTCAAGGTACTACTGTTCTGCACACACATATTAACACATTGCTGTACAGGTCAATGCATACTTTGTGATTAGACAGCTGGTGTGGCTTGGCATCTGTATGTCTTATTAACATTACCTTGCAAAATGAAATGTGAAGAAACCAGAGTTTCAGCTATTAATAAGGAAATCTGTTTTCCCAGGCCAGTAATAATTATCCATGTACATTGTATCCATTAAAATACAACTCACTGCTTTATGACATAAGGAACACTACAGTAGGAACTTTGTCAAGTAAGATATTCAGCAATCCTGCAACTCAAATATTACAATTTCTTCTGATGTTTACATACCACAATGTACTCAGTATTCCTGTAGTAGTTCATGACTACTGGGGGCCACAGTTCCACCACAGTCTGGCCAAATTTATGAAGTCTGTTCATGGTTGAGTAAGGCATTTATTAAAGTACTTCTGCAACAGAGCAAGACAATGCAAAGGGTGTTTCTCCATTGTACATGTATAGTATCTCAAGCACTGTCATCCATACAAATGATACCACTTCCCCAATCTAATGAAATAAAGAAACCAGACAACTCTGTGGTATAATAGGACCCACTGGGTAAACCAGGGGATTACAATAGCTGTTACAGCTGCTGTGGCTTCAATAATCCGCCTGTCCTGGCAACATATTGTTCAACAGACAATACTGAGCGATAGACAAGCATTGTTCAAATGTAGCCCCTTCCAACACTTGGATAGTATGAATTGCAATAGTGACTGGGGCAAACCACTGCCTTGTTACCTCCACACTGTGATACTTGCAAGCTCCCATCAATGGGAGCTTATAAAGTACCAAATCCCATTGGTACCTTATTGAGGTACTGACCGAAGCACCACTAACAAGGATAATGACTGCCATTAGACAAAGAATCACAGTCATTCATTTAGATAACACAGATTAATACAGCTGATTACTATATAGCATGTCTTACCAAGTAGCTGTAGCATCTTAGTACAGCATGCTATATAGTAATAAGTTGCCTATTCTCAGTTGCTCTTTGCAGCTGTGTTAGGCTACACAATGCTACCTACCATTTTTAGCCACAGCAAGCTCCCATGTGCCATTCAAGAACATAAGCATTTCACTGTTTGCCCCGAGACTGTTGTGATTCATGTCAGCACACAAGCTGTTTATCCATCTGTGCCCTTTTTTGAATACCAGAACTCATGTACAATTGATATATTAGTCCCTATGTGTGCCATGGAATATAGAAAGATTATTTAGGCTTATAAATTGGGCTATAGCCATGACTAAGTACAAAGGGCACTTCCATTGTACATAACTGTGCACTATGTTTATGAATACAATGGTCCAAGCTGTTAGGTAGCTGTCATATCTAACAACAGAGTTTAAATACATTATGCCATTGAAAGAGGTTTTTGTAGAACTGCCTTAAGGACTGTTGTATTCTGCAAGATCATTACCTTTGGAAAAAACACAAAACATGACACATTTCTTCTTCTTTTGGTGTAAAAACAATGCAGTTACTTAAATGCCTATTTATTTTCATCCTTTGCCTTTATTTTGTACTGTGGCATTAAAACTGCTTGATATAAGAATATTTCAGTTCAGAACAAAATTATCTTTGAGGTGTTATGAAACGTAAGTTAATTAATATAATTACCCTTTTCCCATTAATCTAAGTATTATTTAAAATAAGAGTCATCATTACATCTGGAAATGTTGCATTGATCAGCTAATTAATATTTATACACTAGAGTTAAATACTATGGTCTGCATCTTAAAACAATTTATACCCGCAAGAATGTATGGTGATGAAATAAGGGGTGTTGCCATAAGATGGAAATGTCTAGGGTAAAGCATGTAAATGAGGAAAGTTATTAGCATGCTGCAATAATTTATGTACTATAAACACTTTGTACCTTCACCTATGCGCATATACTGTATAAGTAAAATCTGTTGGAGCACTGTCTCCATAATGTCCAGGATAGCTTTGTGGAAAGAGTTTGCCATCCTACAATACTGTCTTAATATTAAATCCCTTCCTAATTCTATGCCGGCCTTATAAGCACACTGAGTACACATCATATCAGAATCAATTAATTTAGTTTTATTTATTTATTTTATTAATACTTTGTTGATGGGCGGCCACAGTGGTGCAGCAGTTAGCATTGCCACCTCACAGCAAGAGGTTCTCCGGTTCAAATCTCGGCTGGGGTGCTTTCTGTGCAGAGTCTGCATGTCCTCCCTGTGGTCGTGTGGATTTCCTCCAGGTGCTCTGGTTTCCCCCCACATCCCAAAGACATGCAGTAGGTGGATTGGACACTCTAAATTGGCCCTAGGTGTGAGTGTGTGCTTGTGTGTGCATTCTGTGGAAGGTTGGGCACCGGGCTGGCAACTTGACACTGTAAAACTCCACTGCCAGTCATGAGCAGGCAGATGATCCACTGTGGTGACCCCTAACTGGGAAAAGCCGAAAGAAGATTAATACTTTGTTGATCAGGTTAGTCCTACTAGGCCAATGGCCTCTTTTCAGGGGAGACCCAAAGTGATATTCATATTGACTAGGGGAAATTTGGCTAGGGCATCTGGGGACTTC
The DNA here is from genome assembly GCF_019279795.1 of Protopterus annectens. NCBI lineage: Eukaryota > Metazoa > Chordata > Ceratodontiformes > Protopteridae > Protopterus > Protopterus annectens. Next base: position 1,411,642,195 of record NC_056726.1, read on the forward strand.
CTCTACTCTTTTCAGTAAGTATCGTGGAATCTTTTACATCTACCTCAATAGCCAGATCATCTGACCTTTTACAATATAACTTTTCTGATGAAATGTATGACATTTGGAAAATGTCTTTTTATTCTGTATTGCTGAAGCATAGATATCTGCCAAAATGTTCTTAGAAAAGGGGTATTGTAAAAGGTCAAATGGTATAGCTATCAAGAATAATTAGTGACGAGAGGAGTTTTCTTAATGAAATTGACAATTTAATTCTTATGTTTAGGGAAAGGGTTACCCTGAAGTACTACTTAGTGAAACTGAGCAGGAGGTATTTGAGGGTCTGAGGGGTAGAGTTTCTCCTGTTCTACATTCCTCGGGTGATGTTGGACTACAGACTACTAATTATAGCTGTCATTTACAACAGACAGATAAGGCCATGGTTACATCTTTGGTTCTACCTTACCACAGGAATATGTCCAAATATAGGAACACTATCCAGCGTACATGGACTACCATATTTGCAGATGAGTTGAGGGGGAAGTTGGGTGCCCACCCTAGGATAGTTTTTAGTAAGGGACCATGTCTGAAAATTTCATTGGGAGAGGGACTCTGTGGACATTAAACAAGTAGGAAGAGTTAATTTTATGAAGCCCTGTGGTAGGTGTAAACTTTATCAATTTATTAATTCTTGACCATATATGATGATGGTCAGTTTTGAGAGAAATTTGGTATGCCCCAGTAGATGTAATTGTGACACTACAGGGATGGTGTATTTGGCCAAATGCATCACCTGCCCAGCTATCCATGTTGGTAAAACTAACAGGAAGTTAAAAGATAGGATAAGGGAACACGTATATGACATCAAGAAAAATAGATTAAAAAATACCCTATTTAGACATCACACCTCTTATATGAACTTTAAGGAGGTTATCATCTTTGTTATTGATAAGGTGCAGTACTCATAAAAGGATGGGGATTTGGGCAACATTTTGCAATACATAGAGTTAGTATGGCAGCTGAGACTTAAGGCTGGTACACGATAGTATTTCTATTATACGTGCACTAAGAAAGAAGGCTTCTGCTTATTAACTTAGAATTTTGTAACATATTTGTACAATGTTACATACAACATGCATCATTTTATGTTACATTTTAAATTTTATTTTTATGTTTGATTTGTTTGATTGGTAATTCATTCATTGTTGTTATCAAAACAGATTGACTGTTTAGCATTAATTTGATTCTTAAGTCTTTACATGGTTGTTACTCATTGATTAAGTATTCATGAGCTTTTAGCATTTTATAGATGGAATCTTAAATAAAATGTAAGTTTATTTATTTATTTATTTTTTAATTTGAGATAATTACTCTGATGAAGTTTGGAGCACACAAAGAAAGAAAGTTTTTATAATATGGGATGACCATTTGTGGTGAATTTTTTTCTGTGATGAACCTAATAAAAAGAATAGCAGGTGTGACATACAGGTGGACCTGATCCCAGGCAGAAGGTGAGTGGAATGCTGCTGGTTCAGGACTGCATGCACGTATGCTAATGTTATATTTAATCTTTTCCCTTCCAACACAGGGGATGGCTCCAATCCACATTTTGTACACCACTGCACTGTATTTATGTGTGCATTTCCGTGGTGTGCCAAAACTGCATGTTCAGACAGCATACAGTGTGTGACACTATTCTCTGTTAGGCATGCTCTATTACTGCTATCATGCATGTGGAACTGTGGTGACAGCTAGCTGTTCAAGTTGGATTTGCATAGCAAGCAAATGTTTCTGAATACCACAGAATATGCTTTTATTCTGCTTTAACTATATCCCATCATACACATGCAATGACACACTTCAATGCATACTGTTAGTGTAACAATATTTAGTCATTAAATGTCAGTAATGCAGTTTCTATCCATGCCTGGTGGATTTGCCAGATGACAATATCTTCTATATATGGATATAACTTGCATTCCAAAGACATGCGTCTGGAGATTCCATCCCTGGACCTCCAATGAAAATGGGCTCGACTTTCTCAGTAAACAAATATTAACATAAATAAAATAAATAAATTGCTTGCATCTAATAGTTATTCTTGATATGGTGAATGTCTGCATTATAATACTTTGTATTCTGTTATATTTTATTGTCATTTTTTTTTCTTCTATTTTTCTTTTTCTTCTTTCTAGTAGTAGTGGAGATTTTATATAAAAAATACTAAGAAAAAAATGCTTTCCTGCTCTAGAATTGACAAACTCAACAGAGACTTATGAGCTAGTGAAATAAATATAAAGTCATTCATGGCGGCTTTAAGGCAAAAATTTACATTTGACAGTGTGCACTTGTTAAAAGTTTGTTGTTTATGAGAATTTCTAGTATACAACTCTTTACACAGCTAAAAACAAACTATGACAGACAAAAGCCCAGTTTAGAGAGAAAAATATTTCATTTACTTGTATAGCATTGACATATATGTTCTAAAGATCCTACATACCAGTTAATGTCTGACATTATGCCAGATTCCAAAATAGTCATATCAGCTTTGTGTATGGCACCTGATGAGTAACACTGCTGCTCTGAGCCAGCAACAAGGTCAATATCATTGAAATACAGATGAATCTGTGGGGAACAGCCTGCCCAAGGGGCATAGCACAACTGATATGTGAATATGTCTCATAATGTAATTCCATAACATTTTATGTTAATGGGTGAAATGACATATTAAGATCATCTAGAACTACTACGAATCCATTGTACTATGAATAGAAAAAAATATGAAGACCCAGCATTGAGCAGGAAAACCTGTGAAGTACAGATTTGTCAAATGTAGTAAAATATATCAACAAAAAGGTACAAATGAGAAAAAGAGAACTGGGGTGTGCAGATAAATATGAAAACTAAAAAAATCAAAGCACAGCAGGAAAAGCTAGAAGAGCATAACAAAATAACAAAATAGAATATGGTTATGGCACAGGAAGCAATACAAAATGAATATAGCAAAACCCAAACCTCTCAAATATCTAGATTTTCATAGAAAGTCCAGATTTTTGCCTCATATCTTTGGTCCTTTCCTCATAAAATGTGTGATTTTCTGGGAAATCACCGAGGACTAAAGTCACTAAATAATGACACATATTTGATTTTTTGACTGCATAGCCTTCAGGAAATGCATGCTAACACAAATCCTGTTATTCTAGCAACTTTCTAAGTTTATAAGAGCAATACTTAAAAAGTGTTCATATTTGTAGGCCTTTGTCCCCATATTATTTTAAGCTTTGCCCAGATTTCTTGCACTAAGAGGTAGAGAGGAATTGCAAAACCAATTATATTAATCATCAAAAGCCAAGCTAAAAAGCACACTAGGAAAAACTAAACAGATCAAGCACATGCACAAACATGGATTTTTTCATTTAGTAACACTGTTAAAAAATGTTACCATAATGGGTAAGTAGGGTTAACGTCTTGTCAGAGGGGCATTTTTTGGTCACAGGTGACATTTCAGGTATACCCTGCCAATTTATACTTCACCTCAAGATATGGAGAATCATGCATCTCAACTGCCCGGATTTTCACAGAATGTCCATCTTTTTGCTTCATGTTCTTAGTCTACTCCTCATAATATTTGTAGTTTTCTGGGCAAATCACTGAGGATTTGAGCTTCAGACATATCTTTCAGAAAAATGCATACTGACACAAATCATGTTACTTTTCCAACTTTCTAAGTTTATAAGAGCACTATTTAAAATCTGTTCAAATTTTTGGGCCTTTGACCCCTTTTATTTTAAGTTTTGTCCAGGTTTCTTCAACTAAGAGATTGAGAGGAAAGGGTGAGTATTTCCATTCTTTTTTATGAAATCTGGTGTAAGGGTAGTGTCACCTATCATACTTGATGGAGTTGTCATTTGATTTATGAAATGCATGACAACTGTCTTTCAGAATCACTCATAGATCCAGATTCCAAAATGAGTAACATGCATATTGAACTGTCATTCTGCTCCTAAGTCCAAAATCTAACACATCCCCAGTCCACATTCAGTGTACACTAACAGGGATTGTTAGACTCTTGCCCCTGATTATAACGTTAAAGCCAGACTAAATCTTCCACTTTTAAGTAGTTGCACAACACTGAAGAAATTGAGTTGCACATTAAAGTCAAAGGGCTGCTTCAAGGAAACAGTATTTCACTTGTATGTGAGACTTGGTACCTTAGACAGCACCAAGTGTGGAGCTAGACTGTCTGCAGTAACAAGTTCAACATACTGGAGGAGTTGTACTGTACAGAGCAGGAGGCTGATGATTGCTCTCGTTAACGAGAGAGGGACAGCATACAAAATTTCAAGTCAAAAATAGAAGAAATTTCATGGTTGACTAGTGTCTGTGTATGCCCATCCCTGCCATAGATGTGGAGAAGGCAGACATGACAAACCTGCTGCCTGTCACACCTAAACCTGGAATCGTTGATCAGAAATGTCTTAAGGCAGTGGAGTTGTTTTGCACCTCCACCTGTGGGGCAACTTTGGTACTGCAAGCAGAACTGCCATCCACATGAAACTGTGGCAGTGGACAGCTTTGGCCAGACTTGGGTAAGTTTGCATTACACTAGGCACTGGTAATGAGATTTATTATTATAGTAAATCTTGGAATTTCATTACTTGTTCCTCTATCTAATCCTAACTTTTTAGAACCCAGACTACATTAATGGAAAAATAACAAACTTGAGCTAGCACAATACCACACAGTCATCCCTCTGCAAAAGGGGGCCCAGCAACTGACCCAGAGAACTACAGCTCCATTAGCTTGACCAGTCTTATCTGCAAGGCCATGCAGAGAATTATCATGAACATGATCAATAATGACATAGGAGGAACTCTACAAATACTGGATCATACCCAATTTGGCTTTGCCAAAGAGTGGTCTTAGGTTAATAGGTTCAAAGGAAGTTAGTAGGCCAGCAGCCCTAGAGGTCTCACAAGCCTAGCCATGTTACTCCCAAGCTGCCCCATTTGCCTTGGTTAGATGGCCATAATTCACAGAGCCAGTCTATGATCAACACCGACTACCCCTGTCCATGACGGACATGGGCGCCACCCGCAGGGTGAATTTGTGGTCTCCCATCCATTTTTCTAGGTTGTGCTTGAATAATGTCACTGGGGATCTCTGCTTCACATGAACTGGAAAGTTATTCCAATGGACCAGCAATCTCTGGGAGATATATCTCTCTCTCCAGCATATTCTGTTTATGTCATGGGCTAGATTAAGATCCCTAGGGCAAGTGACTCTTGTGCCATTTGACTTGCAGATGTGCAGCATTTCCATCAGGGCAGGTTCAGAGTTTATTTTTCATATATTTTCTATATATTATTTATATATCTGTTATACATTTTTTATATATATGTGTTGCACAGTTAAATTATGAATGCATAACATGGTTTAAACATTTAAAACATATTAGATATGTAAATGTCAGATTTCATGCAAAGGTCACTTTAATTTGAATTTTTGAAGCATAACTGAATTAAATTCATTAATTAGTCAATTAGTGAAACAGTATAAAATGATTTCATTTTGAATGTTGAATTGTGATCCTTTGAAGGCGAATTGCCGAGGTACCAGATCGTTGATGGAATAAAAGAACTTTGGTGGAATATTGACTGTTGGTGTGTTTTGAGCAGAATTGCTGACTTTTCGTATGTTTTTGCTTTGTGGAACTTGTTATTCAGTCTTATTCCTACCTGCTTAACAATTTAGACATTTAATAATCTACAACCATGTCGCTTCGTAACACAAGCTCTGAACAGAGCGGTTCAGCTGACACATTCTTGTTTACTGATTTCCTTACCGAACGTGACAGAAGGTATTCCAATTTGGATCCATGGAACATTGGAGGTAATGATGCTGCTGATGAGCGTTTTCTTGAGCTTACTAAATTAATGTCTAAAGAAATAGCCCTATATTTTGACACTCGTTTGCTTGAGAAATATATCAGTCTAAACATCACTCCTCGAGGTTTGCGGATAGAAAAACTGCCAGCGACACCATTCACTGAGGAAGAAACAGATTTGTTTAATGAATAGAAACAAGTGTCACTCTCCTGTACTATTGGTTGGCTTAATATTTTGGTTAAGCGCAACCAATGAACTCATGAGAAAATCAAGAATGAGATAGTGGTATTACAGGAGAGTTTGGTAGCTGAATTAAATTATGGAACTCAAATGTCAGTTATAAATGAAAAAATAAATAAACTGGGAACAGACATTGTACAGCGTAAAAGAAATAAACTTGTTCGTGATCTCAAAGATTACGAAACCGGTGTTTTGTTTAACTGGCAATGCGAGCCCATGCGCAACGCACGTAACAGGTCAAGGGGCAGAAGCTGGAGTAGCAGTTTCAAGCGGAGAGGACTGTCAGCATCATCGGCATCTTCTGTGGAGGGCAACATTACCAAAAATGTTTCTTTTGCTGAAGCAGCAACTGTTAACAGGACCTCTAATCGAGAGGTCACTATGGGAGCTGGTGGCTCCAATAATGAAAATGTGAACTTTCAAAACGACGATCCAAACAGGGGAAGAAACGGGAGGAATGGAAGGAAGGGGCGAAACAGATTTAAATGAAGGTTCGTCGACAATGACTTTTAACAAACTTTCCTTGCAATGTGTTAATTTGTCTAATTTAACACTAAATTATGAGATGTTAAATGTTTTACATAGAGGAAGTAAGTTTGTTCCAACGTTTTTCCCCTCGTTAGCTGATATTTACTTTGAGGTTAAGTGCTTTATAAGGAAGCTTTTACTCAGAGTTTATTTTTCCAGAAGGGAGAAACTAAATACGTCCATTCCTACTGTTAATGAAGAATTGGTTTCGTCTAGTGACTCTGAAATAGATGAAAATTTATTTAACTTGTCCATTTACAACTATGAGTTTGAACTGGATGAAATTGATAGTAGTACAGATCTATCCATTGTTGAAAATGTCGAGAATGTTAATTTTTTGACTGGTTTTGGCAGATTAATGTTACCGGAATTCAAAAATGTTAACACCTTTATGCCTTATATTTCTGTGCCTGCTGTTTCCACCTTTCAAAAAATTCTCTTGAGAGAAATTGAAACATCTTTTAAAGATTTTTGTAAAAGAAAAAAATGTTTCAATTTGAACAGAAATGAATGGCAGGCTTTAAAAGATTTAAAAAAACTCAAGAATGAGTATATTTTTAAACCTGCCGACAAAGGTGGAAATTGGGTTATAATGGATAGAGTTAAATACTGTAACATGGTGAATAGATTGTTGTCGAATTCTGAAGAGTATAAGAAACTTGACAGTGACCCTATTTTGTCATTTAATGATGAGCTGTTATTCTTATTGGAAAAAGGTGAACGCTTGGGTTTTTTCATGCATACTGATGTTAAAAAGTTATATATTCAAAAACCAGTAACACCTATTTTGTATGCGTTACCTAAAATCCATAAGAATTTGGAAGAACCTCCAGGTAGACCCATTATATCTGGTATAGGTTCTTTTTTGGAAAGTTTTAATTTGTTTTTGGATTTTCAATTAAAGATTTATTTACATAAGGTAACAGCTCACATCAGGAATACACAGGATCTAATTAATAATATTTTGAATCTTAATTGGAGTTATGACTACTATTGGGTCACTGTCGATGTCAAGTCCTTATACACTAACATTAATACTAAATGGGGCTTGGAATCTATACAAAACATGATGGGTGAAGGACCTAGAATGGGTTTTCTCATTAGTTTGTTAGAATTTTGTTTAACTCACAGTTATTTTCTTTTTGGTAATGAATACTATTTGCAAGTGAAAGGCACCGCAATGGGTGCAGCATATGCACCATCCTATGCTATCATTTATATGGATTATTTTGAGAAAAAATTCATTTATTCTACGGATTTTTTTAAGAACAAAGTAATCCTGTATAAGCGCTTTATAGATGATCTCATTTTCATTTGTAAGGGGGATATATCTGAGTTTTTAGATTTTTTTGAAGTACTCAATAACAATTAACATAATTTACAATTTTCGTATGAGACCAACAGAATTGAGATTAATTTTCTCGATCTAACTCTATTTGAGAAGGAGAGCAAAATTCAATTTAGACCATTTAGGAAGGAAACTTCAGTAAATATGTTCTTACATTCTACAAGCATGCACCCCCCGCACTTAGTAAATGCCCTACCATATGGGGAATTTAAAAGAATTCGGGATCATACTAGTGCAAAGGAAGATATAGATAAAGAATTACATTTAGTGTTCATGAGACTATTGGAAAGAGGATATGAATATAATCAATTATTAAAATGCAGGGATAGCGTGATTGATAACATAAGGTTGGTACATAATAGAGGTAACACCATGATATATTCTGATAAAAGAGAAAATAATGCAAAGAATAATGTTGAGAAATTGTTTTTTGTAACCAAATTCTCCCCTTTCTCTGATACATTAGTCTCATTAGTTAGAAAAGTTTGGTATTTAATTTGTGAAGATGATAACATAGGTGAGTTATTTCCTAATCATGTTAATTTTTCGTTTAAAAGGGGAAAAAAATCTTAGAGAAATTCTAAATAACAATCTTTCACACCTTGTTGGATCCACTTCAGCTAGGGTGGGCACTTTTGCATGTGGTTCATGCAGTGTATGCAGTAGGGTTATTAACATTGAATTCATTAACAACATACACCATATATCTAAACATTTCTTTAATTGTAAGTCTACCAGCGTAGTATATATATTAGGTTGCTCATGCAAGGACATTTGGTATATAGGACAAACAAAAAGAATGATAAAAATCAGAATTTTAGAACATTTAAAGGATATAAGAAATCTAAATTCCTTTAGTTCTGTTGCTAAGCATTTTATGGATGCTCATGATGGTTGTAGTGATAGTTTGAGATTCTGTATATTGGGAAAACCTTCTGTCTTTAGGGGAGATGATGTAGTAGGTAAATTGTTAGAATTAGAAACAAGGATGATACTTAAATTCAATACATTGAAACCATTTGGTCTAAATCAGGAGTTGGGCCTTTAAAAATGTATAAGGGTATATTTTTGTGCATATTTTTGTGCATATATATGCAGTTGTATATTCATTCACTAGTGTTTAGGGGATGATGTTTAAAGCACATCATTTATTGAGTGATTTATCTAATAATTATTAGTATGGAACTAATTCTTTTTTAAAAATAAGGTTTATATATTTTTTTACATGTTTGTATATTTTTACATCAATATATATTTATATATATGTATTAAATAAGTTTATTTTTCATATATTTTCTATATATTATTTATATATCTGTTATACATTTTTATATATATGTGTTGCACAGTTAAATTATGAATGCATAACATGGTTTAAACATTTAAAACATATTAGATATGTAAATGTCAGATTTCATGCAAAGGTCACTTTAATTTGAATTTTTGAAGCATAATTGAATTAAATTCATTAATTAGTCAATTAGTGAAACAGTATAAAATGATTTCATTTTGAATGTTGAATTGTGATCCTTTGAAGGCGAATAGCCGAGGTACCAGATCGTTGATGGAATAAAAGAACTTTGGTGGAATATTGACTGTTGGTGTGTTTTGAGCAGGTTCAGAGACTACCCTGTAGCCAAGCATAAGTCACCTCTCAACAGCCTATAAGATACAGAGTACAGTGACAAGACTTTCAGTCTATCCATGTAGGTCATGGTTTGGAGGTTCTGTATTTTCTTACTGAGAACTAACCACAGTAACCAGTACAAGCAAGCAGGTGCAAGCAGGTACAAGCAAGCAAAATCTGAGGGCAATGCTACTCAATGCTAGAAGTTTAAACCTCAAAATGCACTCACTCGATGCACTCCTTAAAATGGAGAAAATCAACATCTGTGTAGTGACAGAGACCTGGTTCAAGGCTCCAGAGAGCACACCTGCATTACCAGACTATAACTCATACCGCACCTTTCAGCCACCTAACCTGGACCGAAACACTAAAGGCAAAGGTGTGTCCATATTCATTAAGGATATCCACACCTCCAGACTAATTGCTCAGCATAATGCATCCTAGATTATCCAAGTGCAACTAATTCTGGGCAAGACCGCAGTCCAAATTAAAACTTTCTACAGATCCTCCTCCATGCCCCAGGATTCCCACTCCTCATTTCTTGATACACTGGAAAATATTAGGGTACAACCCAACACCCTAATAATGGGTGATTTCAACTACCCCACCATTAACTGGGCAAACTACTCATGTACCAACTCTTTTACTCAACGTTTTCTGGAATTCATAAATTCCATTGCCTTGGATCAACTTATCCACACCTCCCACCAGGGGCAGCAATATCACAAACCTAGTCATTACCAACATAGGCAACCGGTGTTCCACACCAGAGGTCAGTTCCTTGTTGGTCAGAGCTGACCACATGCTAATCACCCTAAACATCCACATCCCGACCCCACCCCATTAGGGAAATTGCCGTAAAAAATTTCTCCAAAGCCAACTTCTCCCTTCTTAAGACAGAAGTGGCAAACTTCGCAACAACGGACAAAAGAGGTACGACTGCTGAATCCTACACAAATGCACTTTATAAGCACTTATACGAGTGCATGGATCATGCTATCCCTAACAGATCCAAGATGCTATCCTCCAAAAAAAGGAAGCCAATATGGTGGTCCCCTGCCATAAACAAACTCTACAACAGAAGAAACTGTTGCAAAAAAGAGGAAAAATCCCATGATTGGAGGAACTCCTTGGTCAGCCTCAGTAAAAAGCAGAAATCCCTCATAAAATTCTTCAAAGCTAGTTATGAAAACAAAATCGCCACTGATTCTAAAGACAACCACAAACCATTCTATAGCTGTGCCAAGAATCTCAATGACAACACTCAGATCTGCTCTGATTTATAGCACAATAGCACTAAATATACAGAACCAACTGATATTGCCAACATCCTGCATATAGGCTCAGTGCTAACTTTACCCCCCTCTCACCCCCTAAAGGGCCCATCTCTATTCTGGAAGAATGCAAAGTTCCTGTAATCACGGCTACACAGGTAAAAAAAACACACTCTCCAAAGCCAAGAACACAGCATCCATTGGACCTGACAACATCCCAGGCTGTGTTCTACACAAACTACAGAATGAACTGGCACCCCAACTAAGCGCCATGTTCAGTCATAGCCTCACCTCAGGCGTTGTGCCCACTGAATGGTGCACAGTGATGGTTTTCCCATTCCACAAAGTGGGAGCCACCATGGACCCTGGAAACTACTGCCCCATTAGCCTAATGAGCCTGGTCTGCAAGGCCATGGAATGTATCATCATGGAACTTATAAGACACTGTTAATCTCCAAACTCTGGACTCCACCCAGTTTGGGTTTGTAAAAGGCAGATCATGTCTCCTAAACCTGACAGACTTCTTTGAAGCAGTCAACAAAGCCGTAGATGAGGGTAAGGTGGTTCACACAGCCTATCTAGATCTCGCCATGGCTTTTGACACCATCCCTCACTCTGAAATTATAGATAAACTCACTAAACTAGGTAGAAATCCCTCTGTCACAAGAAGGATTGCCAACTGGCTCACTGACAGTACCCACACTGTGAAAGTAGCAGACTCCAAATCCGACTTCAGACCAGTGACAAGTGGAGTACCACAAGGTTCAGTCCTGGGTCCTCTAATGTTTGGTATCTACTTTTCTGAAGTACAGGCTAACACAGAAGGTCTTTGGCTAACAAAGTTTGCAGATGACTACAAACTAGGAGCCATAATCGAAACTCCTAATGATGTGGACATCCTACAAAAAGGCCTCAATGAGACAGATGCCTGGTGTCAAAGCCAGGACCTCAAGCTCAATGCCAAAATGTGCATTGTCATCCCCTTTGGTAAAAACTCTGTACCCATGAGCTACAACATAGGTGGTAGTCTACTTAACACCGAAAGTGTGATAAGAGACTTTGGGACACAGTAGTCTCTCCTTTGATAATCACATCACCACAGTAGTCAGGAAATCCTTCTATGTGGCACACCTGATCACAAAAGGTTTCTCATCCAGGAAAAAAGAAGTCATTGTTCCCCTCTACTCATCACTCATTAGACCCATTATAGAGAATAACGCCTCTTTTGGTATGTACCTCACAAGACAGCTACAACAATGGAAAGGCCACAGAAATACTTCACAAAGAGGATTACCAGCCTCAAACAGATGCCCTACACAGACCGTCTCAAAAAACTTCAGCTTTACTCCATCGCATATCACCTACTCAGAGGCAAGCTCTATGCTGGAGGGATAGATTCCTGTCCCAGAGACTTCCCATCCTCTGGAACAAACTACCTATCTATATCAAACAAAGCTCCTCATTAGCACTCTTCAAGAAAAATCTTGATGAGTGGATGGGAAATAGGAAATTCATTTTGGGGATCACCTCTGTGACTCTGCTTGACAGGGGCACAGGAAAATAATTTTCTTGGGTGGCAAAATCCAGGGTACCTTTTTGGCTAGGCTTATATAGGCCCTAGGGCCAATAGCCTACTACCTACCTATGAACCTATGAACGTATGAAAAACCTCTGTTGTCTCACCAGCTGCTGCAGGTGTCTGGTAAGGTACATGCAAAAAGAATTGTACTATATTAATGGTCTGATAAGGGTCAAGTACAGTGGAGTTATAACATCCCTAGACATAGATGTGCTGCCCTTACTTATGAGATGTGAAACATAGAGGGTATTCTTTATCACTGTGGAAACTTGGTGGTCAAAGTTCAAATTACTGTCAACCTGTGGTCACAGATCTTGCACCACTGTGTTTGAATTTAGGGAGGTGCTGTCAATATTGTAATTTGCAGAGAATTCCACTTTGCCAAAGGGTCTAATAATGCACTTTTCTGAGTTTAGTTTTAGACCATGGCTTTGGCACAAGTCATTTGTCTGTGTTAGCCCCTCCTGTAATATGTTCATATAATTGGGGGACTTAATGATTGCACCCAATTTGCAACCATCAGCAAACCTGGTATGTCAAAGGTCATCTACTTTAGCCTGGACTTCTGAAAAATAGATTCCAAACAGTAAAGGACCCAGCACAGATCCTTGTGGTACACCACTTGTGGTGGGTCTACTGGTAGATGAGGAGTCACCACCTTTAACAGTATGTGTTCTGTCAGTGAGCCAATTGGCTACCCATTAAATGACATAAGGGTGGATCCCCATCTGGGAGAGTTTCCCAATGATACCTGAGTGGGGGATTATTTTCAAAAGGTTTGATTAGGTCAAGACAGGTGGTATGCACTGTCTTATCTTCATCCAGGACTTTGGTGACTTTCTCTAAGATGTCTACTAGATTTAATAAGCATGATCTACCCTTAACAAAGCCAAACAGAGTTGGGTCTAGAGTATGAAGGTTGTCTATGTCCTTGTTGATAAGGTCCAGGATGATTATTTCCATGGCCTTACAGAGTAGGCTGGTTAGACTTATGGGGCTATAGTTCCCAGGGCCAGTTGATGGTCCCCCTTTGTGCAAGGGGATTACTGTTGTTGTTCCCCAGTCTGCTGAAACAAAGCCAGTTCTCAGGCTATGGATTAAGAGAACAACAAGTGGGTCCACTAGGTCCTGTTTTAGACTGCTTAGTAAGCAACCTGGGATGTAATCAGATCCCATTGAGATCATATTTTTGGCCTTGGTACTGCAGATATGACCTGATCTCTAGAGATACTAGGCAGAAGACTGTTGTCAGGTATGCTTTGGGGTATGGCTGATAGGGACAGGGGGGTGAAGTTTGTGCCAAATCTGTCAGCTAACAGGTTGGCAATTTCCAGTCTACTGGAATAAAGACAGTTCTCAGGCTATTGTTAAACAGATTGCCAAGTGGTTCCATTATATCTAGTTTTAAATTGTTTATCTGGACCCATAGAGGCCATGTTTTTGGCCTTGGAGGGAGGGGATATGAACTGCTCTTTGGAGATATTAGGCAAAGGACTACTGTCAGGTATGTTTTGGGGTATGGCTGGTGGGATGGGTGGGTGACATTTGAGAAAAATCTGTCAGCTAGCAGGTTGGCAATTTCCTCAGTTTCAGTAGGCATGGTGCCATCCGCTTCCACTTCAGCATTATAGCTGGACATTCCCTTTTAGATTCTGGATATAGTTAAAGAATGTGTTATGATTATCCTTGGATAGGGATGCTGTTTGGGCTTCATAATTCACTTTAGAGGACTTTAGAAGATTTCTGATTTGCTTGCTCAAGCTGTGGAGGGAATTCTTCCTATGCTGAATTAGTTCCCTCTTGTTCTTAGACATCAGTTTCTTCCTCTTGTGTATGACCTGTTTATACTTGAGGTCCACCAGGATGTCTTGTTTTGTTTTGGGGGGAGGACCCAGTTTTGATCCATTTAGGTACAGCTGAGCCTACACAGTTGTTTAAGAGTTTATACAGGGCATTTGTGTACACCTTTGCATAGGAGTCATTGTTGTCTGTGATTGTGGGGGGGGGGGGGTATAAAACTTTTTATACCATCACTTAGTAGGCTGTAGTTTGCTTTGGAAAAGTCTTTTAGTTTTTTGCTCCTGTGGGGGTGTAGATCCAGTAGTTACTTCAAACGAGGCTGATTTATGGTCCAACCTTAGCAGGGAGGGCATCACACAGGGGAATTACAATGACCCCCCCCCCCCATGTTGGTGAGTACTATGTCTGGGACATCTGACCCCCTTATGGGGGTGAAAACAATTTGTTCCAGGGCATTTGTGTTGACAAAGTCCTGGAACCTCTTGGGTAAGCCTATTTGTACTCATGTATATCTCCCAGTTGATGGAGGAATAGTTGAAATCTCATATGACAAAGGTGTTGTGCTGTACGGTGAGTGCCTCCAGTAAGTCCAGCTAGGTGGTATTCTTTTCTTGGTTCATGGTGGATAACCTGTTTTAGCAGTGATGCGGTAGGTACTTTGCCTGTAGTCAATTGGACAAGGACTAGTTTGAGAGAGTCATACTGTTTGACCAGTCTTGAGATGTTCTTGGCCTTAACACTCAAATTTGAGGTCTGAATGTGTGGAAGGCATTGTAGCCTTGCACAGCCAGGGTGCTCTCCATGGCCTTGAACCATGTCTAACTGACCACACAAACATCAGCATCTTCCAAGGTGAGGAGTGCTTCCAGGGAGTGCAATTTCCCATTCAGACTCTTAGCATTAGGCAACAAAACCTTTAGTTTGTCCTATGTGTATTTTGTTATATCTGACATTTTGTTGTGTGACATTGCCTGAAAAAGGCATTATGGGGAGGCAAGCATCTTTGCCAGTATCCAAAGGCCTGCAAGAGACAGGTATAGACCATCTCTGGCAAAGCAACATGGCCTGTCAACCATGACTTCCCAGGTTGACAGATAATGAATCCCCTGGACTGACACTAGAAGCTAAGCCAATTGTTGAAGTTGATATTTTTTTATTTATATTGTGGCATCATCCTTGGTGAAAGTAGAATGTTGCTTAGGGCTAGGGTCATACCTGCCTGGGACAGATAATCTAAGAAATTAGTCACGTCTCTCTTCATTTAGTCTACAGAGGTCTATGTGACCTCTTGGCTCTGTCTGATGGACTTCTATGAGAAAGTCTCTAGGGCCATGGATGAGCGTAAAATGGGACACACCACTTATGTAGACCTGGACAAAGCTTTTGCCACAATCTCCCACCAAGGGATCATAGATAAACATACTGAGTTAGGGATAAACCCCTAAATCATCAGATGGATAGCAAACTGACTTACTGACAGGACACATGTTATCCGGATAAGTAAATCCACCTCCGATAAGAAACCTGTTACTAGTGGTGTTGGGCCCTCCCCTCCCCATTCGGTATATACTTCTCTGATGTGAAGATGTTGGGGGCTTCTGACTCATCAAGTTAGCTGACTACTGTATGCTGGGAGCAATCGTTAAATCCCCAGACTATGTTGACATCCTACAAACAAGCCTAAAAATGACAAATGACTTGTGTCAAAGCCATGGTCTGAGACGAAATGCTAAAAATGTGTAATCATACCCTTCAGTAAATCAGATATCCCTGCAAATTATAATATTGATAGCACACCCCTAAAAGTAGACGTAGTGGTAAGGGACCTAAGAACACAAATAGTAACCTAAACTTTGACCACCAGGTAGTTACAGTAGTGAGGAAATCCTTCCGTGTGGTCCAACTTATAAGCATAGGCATGGCATCAAGATCAAAAGAAGTCATAGAGCCATTATACTCGGCCCTCATCAGGCCAATAATCGAGTACAATGCTTCCTCCTGCATGTACCTAACCAGGCACTTACACCAACTGGAGTGGCTGCAAAAGTTTTACACTAAATAAACAATACAATATGTAAGACACTTGTCTTATGTGGACTGGCTAAAGGCTCTATCCCTTTACTCCATTTTATATCATTTATTGAGAGGTGACTTATGCCTGACCTACAAGGCATTCTCTGATCCAGCCCTTATGAAAATATTACATATTCACAAGAAAATTATACAAGGGTTACGCACTCCATGGACCTGAAACCTTATTTGTTACTCTAACAGAACTTGCAGGAGAAACAGATTCATATCCCAAAGGCTACCTCATTTATGGAATAAGTTTCCCATCTTCATAAAACAAAGCCCATCCCTCAGTCTCTTCAAAAAGAATTTGGATAAATGGATGAGGAACAGTAAATCCACTCCCAATGTACTGCCCATGTCCCTTATGGACAGAGACAGTCTGCAAAAGGGCTTCAAAACCCAAAGACCCACTACCCTAATACTACCCCATCCCTTATCTGGGGAATTAAGGTATAATACTGTCATATCCTGGGTGTTATTGGTTAGATTTATAAAGGCTATTGTGCTATTAGCCTAGTAATTGCCTACAAACCTATGAATAAGCATAAATGGTTTTGAATTTTGCCCTTTGTGTTTACATTCCAGATGATAGGTCATATAATTTTATGTTTTATAACAGGTAAACCAAAATTCTAAAGCAAAATCAGAAATACTCCTGAAATTCAGGGACAATTTAAAATGCATCACCTAGTCTGTGTTTAAAGGTAGGAACAGCAGCACTCTCAGATATTTTATCAATTCTCTTCTTATTGATGGCAGAGCAAAAGCTACCACCAATTGTATATTTAAAGTGTATTTTCATGTTTGGAGCGTCTTTATTTTACAATTAATTTCTTTTCCTGCTTTATGTCTCATGATAAAGTTGCAAGTGATTTTACCAAAAATAAGGATTCCAGCATGGCATTTGATTTTAAGTTAAGCTGTTTACTCTGGTTTTTCTCTATAACCACACCCACACTTTAATGTCACGGTAGGCACTGAGCAAAGATTTAAATAAAACTGCAAAATAACATTGGTAATTAAAACATAACTTTTAAAAAAATCATCATCATCTTCTTTTGGCTGTTCCTGTTAGGGGTCGCCACAGCGGATCATCTGTTTCCATTTTTTCCTGTCTTCTGCATCTTGCTCTATAACACCAACCACCTCCATGTCCTCTCTCACCACATTCATAAACCTTAACCAACATAATCTTGCCTCTATGGCTTTGTCTCCAAACCTTCCAACCTGGGCTGACCCTCTAATATACTTATTCCTAATCTTGTCCTCCCTCATCACACCCAGTGCTTATCTTAACATCTTTAACTCTGCCACATCCAGCTCTAACTCTTGCCTTTTTGTCAATGCCACTGTCTCCAACCCATATAGCATAGCTGGTCTCACTACCCTCTTGTAGAAAATAAAAATATATTTATTTATATCTATTTATATTTATATATTTATATATTTTAAACTTATAAAATAACTTACTTCTTTAGATGAGCTGGGTCTTATTTACATCATGGTCTCACTCCTAATTTAGGTAATGAGACATTGTGTGTTCAGTCTTTCATGATGTCATGGCAGGGATTCTCAGCTCTTGAGAAAAATTTTCAGGATGCCGTCCTTACTAACAAAATACAATTGAAAAATAAAGGATATTTTGCTTCAGAAACTGTATAGTGTGGTATTGTATATTGTAAGGAGGTTGTATTTAACTTCAGAGGATGGGTACTTAACACTTATTTTAAAACATGACCAATACACTTTAAGTGGAACAGTCTTTTATTACTAGGTTAGAGCTTGCTGAAGTATGACGGATACTGTATTTACTTATAAGGCTCAGTTGGCTTTTCAGGATGAAGCTAGACAGGATAAGTATACTGTCACAAGTATATATTCTACCCTTTTTATTCTGATCTGATTTAGTCATATAAAAGGCTCATTTATAGGGTGATGCGGTGATGCAGTAGTTAGGATGCCTTCATTGCAAACCCTACATGCCACCCTTGTGCCTGCTGTTTTGCTGGATGCTCCAGTTTCTTGTTATATACCAAAAGACATATGGTAGTTGAAAAATCAGTTTTTCAAATTTGTGGGATTGAGTGTGTGTGTGTCCTGTGACCGACTGTCTTCTTGTCCAGCAGTGGTTTCTCTGCATTATAATAACTGAATGCTGGGTCTGCAGCATACAGAGTCTATAGCTTTAAATATGCTTCTGGTTAAAGTATAGGGAAGTGTACTTCATGTCATAGATGTTAATTTCAGAAGCTCCGTCTGAATACGTGACTATTGTCACAAAGCTGTGCTGTTTCAAGATCATTTTTGCAAGTATCCACATGTTACATGATATTGGAAATGGAGAAAAATATTTAAAAACTATAGAAAGATATTTGCAGATATGAAGTAACATATTTGTTTTCAGTAAACTGTATGGCTTAACACTGAGCTCAAAAACAAGATAAAAGCAAGCAATAATGCATGGACCCATGTAATCATAATCAATACACCTTATTCCAGAAACCTAGAAAGGAAGACGGAATATATACCACTACAGCAAAGGCAACAGTCATTAAAACATGCATCAGTCCAAAGTAGAACAACCACAGCATTTTTGGCTAGTAGTAAAAGTCATTGTTACAAACACTTTATTCAGGAATAAGGCAGGTACTAAACTTCTCACCAAAGAGATCCTTAACAATATCAGTAAATTGGTTGGTACTCCTCCCTACGTATCTCAGTCTTTATTTCATAATTTGCCACATATACCACCCTGTTCCCCACTGCATAAATGCCTTTATTATCCCCATTTCTGCTTTAAAAGGATCACAAAATAGGAGGTCTCTGAATTGTTGCACAAGCTGGACTGCAATTTCAAACATGGCTTTCACACTACGCACACCCAAACCTGCTGATACTAGGAAGTCAGATTCTATGTGAGCCTCTTACCTTTATTTACAATTCCTTTCTCTCTCACTACTGGTACAGTGCTTAACAGCTGCAAACACGCCATCATTGTTCCACTCCCCAAAGTTCCATCACCATCACCTGCCTCAGGCTTTAGACCAACAAACCTTCCCAAAAATTAATCTACAACCAAATGTTCATCTATGTCAGTAAATATATTTTAGTTGCTATGAAAAATGGGTTCCAGTCACTGGTTTAGACTGACTAACTAATCATACATACAAGTATATGGACAATGGACTGCTAAGTAATGCTATTCTTCTTAACATGACATGTGCATTGTAGGAAGTGGACTGCATTCTTCTTCTGCAGAAGCTAGCAGACTGTGAATGATCCAGTGAGGTCAATGCTTGGTTTCTGGCAAAACATTCAGAATGAAAGGACCAGAATCTCACAATGAAACTGCCATGCTAACCTCAGGGTCCCTCAATGTTCTATGCTAAGCCATATTCGGTTGTCATTATCTTTGAATGTTGTACCATGCAGTCATACTTGCTTGTGTGTAATAAAGTGAACATCCAGACACAAACATTCTTTTGCTCTAAAAAGGAAGGGAGGCAGGCAAGATGCATGACCCTTCAAAGTACACAAGTTTGTTCAAGCACTTAAAGAGGCTTTGCCCTGCCTGGATGACACTGACACCAAGAAGAGATGGGAAACACTATGGGATGCTATGTATAACACTGCAATATCTATCTTTGGGAAGAAGACAGTCAAGTATGCTGATTGGTTTGAAGCCCACACTGAAGTGCTGACATTCCTGACTGAGAAGAAGAAACAGGCACTAGCTGCATACAGGTCCTTGCTCAGTGAGGAGAACTTGCAGGCACTCTGGTGTGCTGCAGCAGGTAGCCTGGCGGTGTGCAAATGATTATTGGCTCCAACTTTGCTTCAAAATTCACCAGGCCATGGACATTGGTAACATTTGAAGCATGTGCTATGGAATTAAGCAAGCCATCGGCCCATCACAAAGGCAAATCACCTCACTTAAGTCAGCCACAGGCAAGGTCTTGAAGGACTGAACCAAGCAGATGGAATGCTGGGTGGAACACTATTCACAGCTGTATGCCAGACAGAGCATAGTTACAGAGAGAGATCCCTGAATGCCACTGAGCCTCTGCCAACTATGACTGAACTCAATGTTGAGGTCACCTTGGAGGAACTCAGTGATACATTAGAAGCACTCTCTTCAGTAAAAGCCTCCAGCAAAGATGCTATTCCCTCAGAAATCTTTACATGTCCTAGTGGTACCCTATTCTCAGAGCTGTATGCAACACTTTGCAATTGCTGGAGAGAAAGCAGTGTACCGCAAGGTATGAGAGATGCTAACATAGTTACTATCTTTAAGAATAAGGGTGACAAGAGTGATTGTAACAACTATCATGGCATCTCCCTTCTCTCTACTGTGGGGAAGCTGTTTGCAGGTGTTGTACTGAAGAAGCTCCACATTCTTGCAGAGAGAGTTTACCCCAAGTCACTGTGTGGGTTCATAGCTGGATGGTCTACAGTAGACATGGTTTTCTCTGTTAGTCAACTACAAGAAAAGTGCAGGGAGCAGAATAAATCTCCGTATATTGACTTCACTGATCTAACCAAGTCATTCAACTATGTCAGTAGGAAAGGTCTGTTTGCAGTTCTGGCAAAGACTGTCTGTTCTCCAGTATTGCTTAACATTATCAGTGCCTTCCATGAAGGCATGAAGAGGACCATCATGTATGATGGATCCACATTGGAACCTTTTGAGATTCTCAGTAGAAGTAAAGCTGGGGTGTGTACTGGCTCTAACATTGTTTGTTATCTTCTTTTCATTTCTGTTGAAATTTGCTTTTGGAACTGCTACAGAGGGTACCTTTCTCTGAACTAGAAAGTAACAGCATCCTCTTCAAACTGTCAAATCGTAGATTGAAGACCAGGGTGCTTAGAAAGCATTTGAGGCAGTTCCTGTTCACTGATGATGCAGCTATTGTGGACCACACTCAGCAAGAATTTCAGTCACTCAGGACTCGCTTTGTGGATGCATGTATGGAATTTGGCCTCAAAATAAGTTTAAGGAAGACCCCGGGGATGGGCCAAAATGTGGGCAGTGAGCCATCAATCATAATGAGTATCTATGAGGTGGAGGTTGTCCATGAGTTCATGTACCTAGGCTCCACAATCTCTGACAATCTGTTGCTTGATAGCGAGATCAACAAGCATGTTGTAAAAGACACTACAATGTTTCCAGGCTGACAAAGAGAGTATGGGCTAATAATAAGCTCACTGTGCAGAACAAGGTGCAGGTTTACACAGCCTGTGTTTTGAACACATTACTGTGTGCCAGTGAAATATGGACTCTGTGCTCAAAACAGGAGCAGTGGCTCAATGTATTCCATATGTGCTGCCTTAGGCACAAACTTGGTATCTCCAGGCAGGATGAGAAACTCAACAGGACAGTGCTTGACAGGACAGGCACCACCTCCATGTTTACCCTCCTGAAACAGCAATGTTTGTATTGGTTGTGTCATGTCTCATGCATGACGGATGGATGAATACCAAAAGACATCCTTTTTGGAGAGCTGGAGTCTGGAAAGAGGCTGAAAGGGTGATCCAAATTGCGTTACAAGGATATATGCAAATGTAACTTTAATACTCTCTCCTGATTTTGGGTGGCCACAATG
Organism: Protopterus annectens; assembly: GCF_019279795.1. Taxonomy (NCBI): domain Eukaryota; kingdom Metazoa; phylum Chordata; order Ceratodontiformes; family Protopteridae; genus Protopterus; species Protopterus annectens. Next base: position 1,411,664,134 of record NC_056726.1, read on the forward strand.
GTGCAGTGGTTACCATTGTTGCCTCAGCAAGAGGTTATCCTGTTCAATTCTTGGCTGGGATGCCTTCTGTGTGGAGTCAGCATGTCCTCCCTGTGGTCATGTGGGTTTCCTCCTGGTGCTCCGGTTTCTTTCCACATTCCAAAGACATGCAGTAGGTGGATTGGACACTCTAAATTGGCCATAGGTGAGAGTGTGTGTGTGAATGAGTGGTAAAATGAACTACTGTGGCAGGGCTAGCCACCCGGTGGTGTAAAACTTTGGCTCAAGATGATTGCCACTGCTGAAGTGACACCCAGACCGCATGTGCAAAATGGGAAAAAGGGTTGTGGATGGATGGATGGATGGATGGATGGATGGATGGATGGATGGATGGACTTCAGTGTTCTCTCCATCAGCATGAGCAACTGTTATTCTTTTGCTTCAGACCAGATTGCCTGAAAACAGGAAGTGAAAGAAACTCTCAATATGAATGAAACTACCTTAGCAAGGAGAGAAGAGGATAAGAAAGCCCTCAGGAAGATACATGTCCATGATATCAGACCAGCATCTACCTACTACTGCCCAGAGTGTGGAAAAGACTGTCACTTCCAGATTGGACTGCATAGCCACAGAAGATGCTGCTCAAATCAGTCAAAAGCTGACCAGTCTCTTTATGGAGTGAGTATCACCAATCTTGATTTTGAGGGTCCTTTCAGTGAGCCACTTCACAATCCAGGGAGTTATGTAGGGATTTATGTCTAGTTCATTGAGTTTGTCAACAATAGCTGAGTGGGGTAATGAATGCCTTAGCCAGGTCAAGCTAAGTAGTATTCACTGATTTCCCCTCATCCATTGCCTTGGAGAACTTCTCAAAGAAATTTACCAGGTTAGATAAGCAACAAAGCCAAACTGGAATGGGTCTAGTGTCTGTAGGTTGCTAAATGTCTTTGTTGATCATTTCCCTGATAATTTGTACCATGGTTTTACATATTAGACTTGCCAGACTGATGGGTTTGTAATTTCCTGGGTTGGTTGATGAACCACCCTTGTAAAGAGATGTAAGTGTTGCAAACCTTTATTTACTTGGTACATAACTTGTTTTGAGGCTGTAGATGAAAAGCACTTCAAGTTAGCCATCACAAACATCCATATCTCTCAACCTTTTAACACAATAAATCTGGACAAAGCCCGACAAAACCAGGGGACAAAGGCCCAAAAATAAGGACCTATTTTAAATATTTCTCTTAAAAAATGTGAAAATTGCTAGAGTAACAGGGTTTATTTTAATGTACATTTTCTGAAGGATTTGAAGTCTGAAATAATTATTTAGTGACTTCACTCCTCATATCATTCCTGCGATTTGCCAGAAAACCACACATTTTATGAGGAAACAGGCCAACAATATGAGCCAAAAAACTGGACATTCTGCGAAAATCTGTACAGTTGAGAGGTATGCAGACATCTCTAAAACATTTGACATGGGCAGCCATAACATATTCCTCCAAAGGCTCCATGTTGTTGGATGCAGTAATTTCAAGCAAAGTCCTTTATTCTTTAGAACAAGTGATATATATATATATATATACATCTATATATATATATATAAATAAATATATATATATATATATATATATATATATATATATATATATATACATAAATATATATACATAAATATATATATACATATATATATATATATATATATATATATATATATATATATATATATATATCACATGTGGTAAGCTTTGCCCTAGGTAAGTATTCCTTCTTGCTTTAACATATTTATTTACATATGTAATGTTTATTCTACATGCATATGCCACTTAATTAATGTGTGAAATATATCACTTAGCATTTTACACATTTTGTTCCATAGAAATATAATGTTTCACAGTAATTTTCACTTTTTCTTACAACATACAGTATTTCTATCACTATACTGTTGCTTTAAGTCATTTGCATTTTTCATATGCAAATCGTCTCATTAATATACAACTTAATGCTTTTGGCATTTTTCTGTTAATATAAATCATTTTCTTAGACTATGTGCAAGCATACTTCACAATCTGCTAGTGCAATAATTCTGGACAAAGACCAAAAAATGGGGAGGCCCCAAAATTTTGACAAATTTTAATAAGCTTGCTAAATTTGATACATTTGCTAGAGTAACAGGGTTTGTCTTAACATACATTTTCTGAAGGATTTGAAGTTTGAAATTCAAATGTATGTCATTATTTGGTGACTTCAATTTTCAAGTCATCCAGTGGTTTGTTAGAAAACCACAGATTTTAGGAGGAACAGACCAAAAATATGAGCCAAAAATCTGGACATTCTGTGAAAATCTGTACAGTTTTGAGGTATGTGGACAAGGCCCCTTACTTGTTTAAGTTAAAAATAATGTTTAAAATGTTTTAAAAGCTTGAGATAAGAAATGTAGCCATCTCTCTCTCTTACTTTTCATTGAACATATTAATATCAATATAGGTACTTCTGGGGTACAGTTTCCTGTGTGGTATGCAGAGGAGCACAGAAAATACAGTGAATTTATGTGTGTGCTATTTTTTTAAATATTCATACTCTTGTTTAAGTTAATGCTCATTTATGTCCTAAAATATGTCTAAAATTACTTATTTAGTTATGGAGATAGGTCCCTTCTTGGAAAAGGGAACAGAGCACAGTGTGAGGTGGTTAGAAGATGTGTAACCAGATAGAAAATTATTTGTTTTTGAATGCTGACTCATATGTAACAGTATGCCTTCACATCATTATTTACCTTTCCTTTTTATTTCTTTTCCCAAAGGTGAACTGTATGTTTTAACCTGATTTAAAAAATACTGTATTTCATGTAGCTATATCTATATATCTATATATATCAATATCTAGCTCTATATATATATAGATATATATATATATATATATATATATATATATACAGAAAGAGAGAGAGAGATGCTCTAGAGAGGAGAGGAATGAAGGTCAGCAAGACTAAGACAGAATATATGTGTGTAAATGGGGGGGGGGGATAGAGGAATGGTGAGGATGCAGGGAGCAGAGCTGGTGAAGGTGGATGAGTTTAATGACTTGGGATCAACAGTTCAGAGTAATGGTGAGTGTGGAAGACAGGTGAAAAAGATAGTGCAGGCAGGGTGGAGTGGGAGGACAAGAGTGTCAGGAGGTCTACAAGATGGTAGCGAGACCAACTATGTTATATGGGTTGGAGACAGTGGCACTGATGAAAAGACAGGAGTCAGAGCTGGAGATGGCAGAGTTAAAGATGTTAGAATTGGCACTGGGTGTAATGAGGATGGATAGGATTAGAGATAGTATATTAGTATATTAGAGGGTCAGCTCAGCTTGGACGGTTTGGAGACAAAGCCAGAGAGGCGATGGTCTGTTGATTTGGACATGTGCTGAGGAGGCATGCTGGGTATATTGTGAGAAGGATGCTAAGGATGGAGATGCCAGGTATGAGGAAAAGAGGAAGGCCTAAGATAAGGTTTATGGATTTGGTAAGAGAGGACATGCAAGTGGTTGGTGTGACAGCACGATGCAGAGGACAGGAAGAAATGGAAACAGATGATCCACTGTGGCAGCCGAAAGAAAAAGAAGAAAAAGATAGGTTTCAGTTGTCAGAAGACAGGAAAGCCTTATTTGCAAGATAGGTTTCATATATTAGAAGACAGAAAAGTCTTATTTGTAAGATAGGTTTCACTTGTCAGAAGACAGGAAAGTCTTATTTGTATTTTAAATGTGTTGTAAGAAGTTTTTTGATTATTTTAACTGACAACCCATGAGGTGCGAAATGTGACTATTAGCAGACACTTAGAATGATTAAAGGTATTCTCAGATTTCTACTGTTTCCACGGTAAATGCTCTTCAATTTCTTTTTAAATCCAGATTAATTGTTTAGGCTTTTTTGAACTTTAATAATGTATATTGACATATACATACATATATATAGCTCTATTGTACGTGTGTATGTCAAATGGTCAAGTTTTCTGAAACTAAAAATTCATAAAGTCAGGACCATTTGACTGAGTTTCCAAAATCTCAAACATCAAAAAAAAAAAAAAAAAAAAACATGCAAAAATCTTTTTTCCATTTTTGGGGACTCCCTATCAATTAAATATATCAACTCTGAGATCACACTACAGTGAGAAAAAGGGTAAACTTCTTGATCCACAATGTACCGCAATCTTCATTCAAAAGCTTAGAGTTTTCAAAAACTTAATCATATGCCCCGGGATTCATGAAGCTTGGTGCAAGGATGGTGTTAGCCTTGCGCCGACCATGCGGAGTACAGATGGCGCAGCAGCACCACATGCATATTAATGAAAGCACGCTGCCGTAATGGCCACATGCATAGGAAACGTACGAGTTTAGGAGGCGTGTCTAAGCGCTGCACGTAGGTGTGAACATGTCGGCTGCATACACGCTACCAAAAATGCTGACTAGTACAGCCTGCCTCCAATAGTAATCACTCCTGACAGTGTCCATGGATACTGAAATGTATGCAAAGTATACAAGACAGTTTTGTGAACACCAAATTAAAATGTAAACATAAAAAAGGCACGTAGCTGAATATTGAGTCCCCGTCCCTTGAACAAATGATATTTAAAACCCCGTGCCCATATTCCATTGTAGTGTCGATAGCTATACCAAGTGGAAGTAAAACGCAGCGTGTTAGCATGCTGACAATTGCTAAGCCTAGCCCAATGGTTAGGGTTGCGACCTGTTCAACATTGTGAGGGACAGTCTCCCTCTAGGCAGGTGTGCCCATACCAAAACCATTATAAATGTAAAATGTCCTGCGATTGTAAGACATAATTATGTCCCATATTTTATGTAATAATCCCATACAATCTTATTTCCGTATATGAAATACCTAAATGTTGCAAGAAACAGAATAAACAAGTAAATGAAACAGAATAAGCAACTACACCGCTACAACAATTAAAGCTTATATTTAGGCATAAAACTAAAGTACTATCCTTTGTAGTGACCGTGGGTATGTGTTGGCCTGTAAACTCTGATGTGTGTCCCGAAAATGTCTCATCCTGGTCATATGAAAAATTGGCAACCCTACCAATGGTCAGAGCATTCGCCCAATATCTGCCCATTCGTGGTCCAAGTCGTCCTTGTCAGGACGGCTCATAGATGAATGGGTATTACCTGGGTCTACCTACCATGTCATGATAGATAAGTATTTGCGTGTACCTATGTGCATGAAGTACAGCATGTGGATGATCAGAAATGCTAGGGTAGTCCTCACAACCATAATGGCACCAGAGATATGTAGTGTATGCAATGTGTTCTGTTGACTGTGCCATGGGCCATCAACTAGAGAAGGGATGGATGGTGCCTGTGGAATATGGGGGTGGGGTGTGATGGGTAATGTAATAATTCGCCAAGGGGAGACTGGGTTGGATGCACAATAGGTGAACTGGAGGTCTACGTGGGAGCAGTGAGTGAATCAGGAAGATAACCAAAGAACAAATATTCACATCTGCAATACAATCCCACAAACATATGAACATTAAAAAGTGCAATAGACATGTACAGAAACATTACTGGCACATACCCACATAATGGACTGGCCTGACCTGAGCCATCCAACCTCAACACACCTGGATACATAATTGAATACCCATCATCCCCTTCACAGCACACCACCCACCCCCTTCCTGAACATCCACCAAAACCACCCATACTCGTGCTGCTAGATAGGCACAGCCATATCTGCACATAGTGACCCCTACCCATATCTAGTAGGCAGTCTCACCCTAGGCAGTCTCAGGATTGCAAACTATGTATCCCTTGCATGTATAACCCTACCATATTGCCGTAAAGCCAAAGAAGGTCATCAGTCCCCACAATTTTTGGATATCCCTCAGGGGATAAGTATCTGTTCTAAACATTAGACTTGGTGTCATGACACAATGTCCAGTCCTGTATACATCTGGACACAAGTTGTATGAGCAGTAGTTGTCCACAAGACTGCTCAGCCTCCAGCCAGTCCTGTAGAACCTACGACCTGGGATTAACACCTGACCGTGATGCACGTCTCCCCATGTGCATTATCGGGAATATATACCTTACACATTTGCATGGTGGCAGTCGGATATACGGTGATTAAGGCACTTTAAAGCAGACGTAAGTAGGGTTATCACCTGTCCCACTTTGCGAGGGACAGTCCCTTTTTGGGCAGTTGTGTCCTGACCAAATGTAATACAATGGCAAATGTCCTGTGATTGTAGGAAATACTTATGTCCATATTTCATGTAACAGTTGCATAAAGCAGTTATTTCTGTATGTAAATTACTTAAATGTTACAAGAAACAGAATAAGCAACTAAACTGCTACAAGAATAAGCTTTCATTTAGTCAAATAAGTAAAGTTCTAACCTTTGTACTGACCGTGGGTATGTGTTGGCCTGTAAAATGTGATGTGTGTCCCGAAAATACTCCACTTTGGCCATTTGAAAAGGTGGCAACCCTAGACGTAAGCGGGTATGCAAGCGTGTATGCGAGACGGTGAGTGGCGGTGATTCAACGGTATGGGAAATATAAATAAGCATGTAGGTGTATTTGCCTGTGCATGTACAGACTGATATATATATACACACACATATAGATATAGATATATATATAGATATATATATATGTATATATATATATATGTATATAAATATATATATATATATATATATATATATATATATATATATATATATATATATGAAGAATGCACATGGTCACACTATAGCAGTCATAATAAATGTGAAAGGAAATAGCAGCAGAAATCCCCGTAATATTTAGTGCTGTTATATATCAGGATGGCCATAGGTGAGCACACCTCTGCATCCCCAACCACAGGTAGAATGCTAGAAGTGGAACGCATGATCTCCCTGTTTTACGTCTGACTTTCAACTGGGTACAGGACAGTCTCGGTTCCCAGTCGGACAAGCCTAAACCCAGATGACCATATGAACACCCTGAAAATTAAACACACGTATGTGCCAGGACTATAGGCTTTGGAGGTCTGAATATCCTCTGAGTGAGTCAACATGCATCACAGCTCCAGAGCAGTAGGGAATAGGGAATGGTGCATGTGTAGTAGTGCAGTTTTCCGAACAGGAAAATGGATGCCTGCTGTGTTAGTGAAGTGATGAGGCGTGTGTTCGGGTAACTATGAACCATGGGTATACATATAAATAAAGCAGAACATGAACAGTGTAGTGGTTAGAGCATCCGCCTAACGAAAAGGCATTCACGGTTCAAGTTCGACTATAGCACATATCATTTCACTTGTGGAATGAATGTTGCTCTGCTGTAAAGCTGACATTTAAACATGTAAAGGTGAACGTGTGTATCGCATGGGACTATTAACCAGATCCTTTCAATCAAGGTGGTACTGTTATAATGAATAAGGCACAAGTAAGCACAAATAAGCGGCAGTAAACATATGTAACGCACAGTAAGCATAGGCGAGTGCGTCTGCGCGGGTGTAAGCAGCTCACAGCATAGGAAATGTATGTTTCTTTGTTTGTGTCTTTCGGCTTTTCCCAGTGAGGGGTCGCCACAGCGGAACTCCAGTCCTCTAATGATTGGCAGTAGATTTTTACGTGCTGGCTTGCCGGGCCTAACGCACTACCTTCAACGAAGGAACACCCATTCTGTATGTACAGATGTAATATATATACACACACACACACACACATATATATATATATATATATACATATATATATATATATATATATATATATATATATATATATATATAGATATATGTATGTACATATATATATATATATATATATATATATATATATACACACACACACAGACACACACACACACACACACACACACACACACACACACACACACACACACACACACACATATATATAGGTGTGTATAGATATATATCTACATGCATGATATATATATATATATATATATATATATATATATATATATATATATATATATATATACATATAAAGAATGGATGTTATAACAATAAAGCATACACAAGGGATGTGAAGGGAATCAAGAGCAATGTTGGTATTATAAAACGCTTTCAGCGTATGTCATAAAAAGCTGCCCAGGAGTGAGCAGAGCACCGCTACTCACATCACAGGCAGGGTTTTACCAGTGGGAGTAACATCGTTGAAATGTAAAGTCTACTTTACACACAGACTGAATGTAGTCCCATGCTGGGACCTCCAAAAATTGGAAAGCACAAATGGACGGATTCCATAATCCCAGGAAATGCACGTATGTGGAAATATACATGGCGGGAGACCCTGTGAATACACGAGGTGGGACAAAATGTGTGTAGGACCCCAAAAGCTCTGGAGAGGGCAATGTGCAAAGGAGTTTCATGGCAGCGGTAACAAGTGAATAATGGATGTTACGCTTATAAATTCAACACGGGTGGGGTGTAGGAACTATGGGTATGCAATTATGGATCCAGGTGTGCCAGGGTTGAATGGGTCGGTTCTAATGGACCGCCCTGTGGAGGTCAGCTAGGTCATAATAGGTATATTTGCATATTCACATGCAGACAACAATATGTTGAAGTACAAATTCTGTAACACATGCATTCCATTTGTTGACATAAATAATAGGAATGTGCCCATACAAATACCAACAGTAGATGGAATAATAGGCTGTGCAGAAGAGGGACAGGTTGAATCACACTATCACATTCTAATTACCATCGGTAATCCGTACATGAACATATAGCGGCATCTGTCCGCTGTATAACATGCTACATACCGATTACAAGATAACTGGAGTGAAGTGTCGGTGTTATAATGAATAAAGAACTAGTACGCTGGTGAAGCATATATAAACACCATTACGCATGTGTAAGTGCATATGAGCGGGGAATGTATTGACACACAGATGTACATATATATAATCATATATATATATATATATATATATATATATATATATATATATATATATATATATATATATATATATATATATATATATATATACATATATATATATATATATATATATATATATATATATATACATATACACATATATATATATACATATATATATACATATATATATATATATATATATATATATATATATATATATATATATATATATATATATATATATATATATATATATATATATATATATATATATATATATATATATATATATATATATATATATATATATATATATACATATATATCTATAGATAGATATACACACACAAGTATATATATATATATAATTATATATATATATATATATATATATATATATATATAGAGAGAGAGAGAGGGAGACAGCAAGATATGAATATACATGTATGAATACATATGCAGATATATCTGTATATAATAATGTATATATATATATATATATATATATATATATATATATATATATATATATATATATATATATATATGCTACAGTAAATATACACATGTATATACCTAGGTTATGTTACAGCAGTTACGGGTAACATATGTTCAGACCAGGCATATGTTGGTGGGAGGTCCAATCAACAAACGTCTCCCCCACCCCACCCCACCCCCACCCCAGCTAGGCCAGTGAGACATACAGACATGCAATAAAGGTAACTACAACACTGCTTCCCAGAACACCGTCAGGAAACTACCAGTGGGCGAGATCTACAAGGTCTACACTTTAAACATGGACAGCGACGTCCCCTGTGGGACACCAAAAATTTTCTTCTTCCAGGCAATGCAAGTAAAGACTACTGAGACCAGGATGTAGCTGTACATGGAACTGTAGGTTGTGCAAGCCTGATAACACATGGGTTGACACAACGTATGACATATGTCCCGACACGGGGAGAGTGGGCAGCGTGTAGGGGTGTGTTCATATCCCACCTGCGCCCACCTGTGCCCACAGTAAGGATGAGTGCTGTAGAGTAGTGGCAGGTAGGGGAACTATGGTTATGTGATTATGGGCAGATAGACAGGCAGACACATATTAGGACTGCCCCGTGGGTGTAAGTAATATTCCGATGTGGGTATAGCAGATGCCCATACCTCCCAAACCTTAAGACCACATCTACTGGACAGTCTCTAAACCATTGGGGGAACACATAAGGACCATATCATTGAACTGTCCCAGATTATCAGGGACGTCCATGATTATGAATCAGAATCTAACACAGTCCCAACTAAGCCCTCCTAGAACTAGTGATATTAGGAGGAAAGGTGGCGGAATACACATAATGAATAATGACAACATGTAAGAGTCCTAAACAGCATGTACCTCAGACAATGTGTATGAATACATATGTGCTCTGGGTCTATCAATGTGTCAGGTTAATAGCACCAACCTTCTAAATGTGTCCCTGAGGTCGTTATGCAGTGTCCCTGATTCAGTGTTCATTCTTCCCCATTCGTATGAGAGGTCTGATTGTGAGAGAAAGCGCATGTTCCACCGACAACCTTAGAAAGGTGATAGAATAATAGGGTTGGGATTACCACCTGTCCAGCTTTGCGAGGGACACTCCCCTTTGGGCAGTTGTGTCCTGCAAAATAACTGTAATTATGGCAAATGTCCTGTGATTTAGGGCAAAGATTATCTATATTGTCTGTAGTAGTTGCATAAAACAATTATTTTGCACCAGAAACAACTAAATGTTGTAAGTAACAGTATAAGCAACTATAATGCTACAAGCGTAACCTTTTATTTAGGCAAAACAGTGAAGTACTCCCATTTCTACTGGCTGTGGATATGTGTTGACCTGCAAAGTCTGACATCTCTACATACAGTTCCTATAGGGTTGCCACCTTTCCAAATGGCCAAAGTGGGACATGTTCTGTAGAAATGTCAGACTTTCCAGGACAAAACATACCTACAGCCATGCATAGTATAGGATTATACTTAAATGGCACAAATAAAAGCTTAATCTAGTTACATTTTAATTGCTTATGCTACTTCACATGACATATAGACATTTCATATATAAAATAACTTGTTTCATGCAACTATTAATGAAACGTAGAATATAATAATGTCCTGTAATCAGGACATTTGCTATGTCTTGATCATTTTTGCAGTGACCCTCGCAAAGTGGGGCAGGTGGTAACCCTAAAGTCCCACCTTGGCCAATTGAAAAGGCAGCAAACCTATAATAGGTATGTGGTAGCATGACTCAGCCGACGTATGTGGCTCCCACAACCCAACTACTTGTCTGTATTGAAGAGTCTCGGTTCCCATGTATCAGCCAGACAGTAGTAGATTGTATGCAGAATACACAAATATGATTAATTCACTGTACAGGCTGCTGATTCCATACAGTCAAATGCCATGCCATCGCCTAATGGGCAGCGATTCCCGATACTGTAGTCATGTAGTCCGATGTAATAGGCATCACAAGGTGGGAGCAGATTGCATGAGGAACACACAATTAATATGATTAATTCACTGAACAGGCCACTGATTCCTTACAGTCGAATGCCATGCCGTCGCCTAATGGGCAGCCATTCCCGATACTGTAGTCAGGAGCAGCCTTAGGTCAACTGGTGCCCTAGGCAAAGGGCACAATGGCATCCCCCACCACACCACCCAGTGTCCCCATCCAGGTCTACCTACACCAAATAAACACTGGTAAAGTGCCCCCACTAAAGCGGCACCCTAGGCGGCTACTTAGTTGGCCTATGCCTAAGGCCGGCTATGACTGTAGTCATGTAGTCCGATGTAATAGGCATCACAAGGTAATATTGTGTTTCTCGCTCCCACCCAGGGGTGTGAGTGACAGATGCAAGTACCAATGTCAGAGCATTTGCAAGTGCGGGAGCGAGTGGGTGTAAGCGTGTTTGGTTACCAGTATGCGAGTATTGCACTGGTAAAGCAATGTAGAGGCTAACCAAGCATAAGAGGCTGTAACCAGAGGTCAGCAGTGCTTAACACCACGCAAACCCATGCACACCCACTCCCAACTGCTTTAATGTGCCTTATTCCCTCCGTATCCAATGGGCTTGTTCTGCCCTGCAATCAAATAAATGTTCTTTGCAAGGGTCAGAACCAGGACCCTGCGCACACAGCTAATGTATATTACCAATATGCCATGGCAGATATACAGACAATGGACAGTACCACAAACATATCATACAGCACAGTCATTCAACAGCATAGGAATGTATCCCATCATGTAGATGTATATGTGAGTGTTTATGTCCAGCATATAGGTACATACATACATATATAGAGATGTATCAGGAACATACCATGTGGCAACAAAGCATCACAAATGAATGAAATGGGAAACACCAGCGACACATGTATTATGTAGTGGTGTTGCTCTTTGTGATCACAAGACTCCCTCAGACAGACATGTGTCAGTCATACATGCAAATAGTTGTACATTGGCCATATACATCACTCTGTGCATGTAATGTACATTAACACAACAGTACCTGTCTATCCTTATGTGTGAACAGTACTCTTGCAAGGTGCTGTGTGCAATATCATCATCATGATAAAGGTAAATGGGGTAACCATAGAAGGACCGGTAGTGTTGTGTGTACAATGGGGTCATCCTCATCACGTGCAGCTGGACCATGTAGGAGTGATGTGCATACCAGGATTGTGCGCCTGAGGGACAGGGGTGAGGATAACAGGAGTATGTTGTGATGCATATTACAAGGGTTTCATATGTCCAGTGGGCACATGTGTGTAATGGACAGCTATGTATAGGGCAGATGTTGTCCTAGGAGCAGAATGGCCTTATGTGCCCATAGGTGAGTGTCAGATGTTGGGGAAGGAGTGTAGGTATGGCCATGGAGGACAGGTAGGATCACAGAAATGACAGCATACAGGGTTGGTATATGACACATGTGGGGGGATACACCCTCGACGGGGATGGGTCTTCGGCATTCAAAAGCCCATGGGATCAGTGGGATGGAGGTCCCCAGCCATGGGCAACTGCCACTGCACCTACACAGCTGCAAAGGAGACAGTGCTGGGGGCTGTCCAGGAACGGCAACATCACCCTGTAAATGTGACACTCCGCTCTTGAACTGGTGTATCTGGCTTCATAACCCCTTAGGGAGCCACCAACGCAACATGTCTGGGACCACACTACAGCAGATATGTACCTGTCTGGTCCCACTTCCACGGGGGACATGCTCCATCCTCAGTGGAGGTATCACCAGAGGGTGGTGCAGAGCCAACAGAGGTTGATGTCTATGGCTGGGCCCCAGATGTGCTACTGCCCGGTGCCATGGTCAGCTGAAGTGGGACAGGAGGTTCTGCCGGGACCTCCCAACCTATTCAGCCTATGGTGTTGCATTTTAAACCCACATATGGCTTAGTGATAGACAACAGCATACAGGATTACCTATGACAGTATGCACCGATATCACCAGCAACCCAACACAACAGATGGTATACATTTGCAGAGGGAGCACAACACATGCATGTATACTGCATGCCAACTGTACAATGTGTAGTAGATGTGTGACTGCAGCTATGAACAGTTGCCCATCATTGGCTTGTCACTGGGAATCCCACAGAGTGTTTGTCATACCACTGTCTCATGTGACACATGCCCAGTCAAGGATGCGATGGCAGTAACACAACCCTATCATAATGTATTGACTGCAATCCTCACACCATGCTTCTGCTGTGCACAGATGTGTGTTCAGTGTGTAACACAGGAAACAAATGGTTGCACACACTGACCAGTTCACAGATGGCCCTACAGATGGGGTCCCTCATGAACAGAGTACTGTTATGTCTGTATTATAACATGCAGAATAGCCATTACCACACACATGTTAAACAGGCAGTAGACTCAATGCAGCATAGCTACACTTACATGCTGTAGTCATGTGTGGCACAGCACCCTCCTATCTTTAGGCTATTTCCCACTGTGGAAAATGATTGAGGTACATCCAGATATCATCTGTGATGTCGTGTCAGAACACCACATCCAGGTACCAGTCACAGCGACTGTCGTGGCCAGATAACAATGTCTCCCTAGATAGTATACTGTGTTTATCATGCGGATGGCTATGGGAATACCATAACAGCTGTACCACATGCAATCAGCTAGACGAGGACTGCAACAGGTGCAGAGGTCATCACCTCACTGTGTCCATCACTTACAATACACATGCTGCTGCTGTGCAGGTGTACTCTTTCACATCCACCAGAGAGTGTGTGGGTGGGACAGGCAAAGTACACCAGGGAAGGGCTTGTAGACTTAACCATAAACATCATCTGCCACATGCCGAACAGTACAGGGGTCAAACCCCTGACTACTCATAACTATTACATGTGCATGACGTTACTACATGTGCCACAAAGGCAACATGTTGCTGTGCTGTAAGAACATATGTGTGTAGGTGAGTGAGTGACATCTGCAACAGATATAGTAGACATACATTAGGTGTGGCACACATGTCTGTCCACATGAATGAATGCCATTGTCACCACAACCACAGTCTCTAATGGACATTCATTGACATCTTTGCCAGGGCCACAAATACACAACATCACTACTTAGTTTGCCACACTGCAGTAATGTACAGGACCACATGCACCACAGGGGATATCTGGAGGTTCTATGGGCTAGGCCATGTGAAAGTGCTTGACAACTGTTGGTATGCCAGCAAGGTTTATACTGGGAATAACTGTGGTTGGGAGCATCACAACCCACACTCAGACACAGGGTAACAGTACTGGCATGCGGGTATGCATTGCTCCATGGGTGTGTAGTGTTTGGCTGTTCAAGATGGCTGTACATGGCTGGGTGAGGGGTAATCCTTGCCATCACGTCACCCGACAATGGTGTGCAGTGCAGGAGTGTAGTGTCTGCAATGTCCCACACAGATGGGTACTGCATTATCGGCCTGACATCCTGGTTACCAATGTGTAGGGCCATAGTTTTGCAATGCATGCCATGTCTGTGTTTGATAGTCCTTCACATGGACATTGCCTGGGATGTGCATGTCCCACAATACTGTATAGTGACATGTACAGGTGTACCTGGTTTGTCAGACACATGTTGTGTACACAGCCTGTTATACCCCAATATGCCAATACTAGTCTGGTGTGGCAAAACCTGCTTATAGTGAGCAGGTCAGTCCTGCATCTGCATGGGTAGTATGATACAGGTATTCCGTGGTGTCAGTGGCATGGGTTCATACAGGGCACATGTGTACATCATTGTCTGGCCTTTGTGGATCACATTTGATGGCACCACATATGCTGCAGGCATTCAGTGTGGAACATAGTGAAGGCACAATGTCTGCATATATGTGCCTATTGTACCACTGTACAGGGTGCCATGTCCTCTGCAGGCCACTGCATTCACACCATGCCTGCTATCTGTCCTCAATGTGCATGGTACTAGCAACATAGTGAGATATCCTAGGCAAGTTTGTTTGTGCATGGCACATGGGTGCGGGACATATACCGGGTACTAGTAGGGCTGCATACTTAGTTCACCAGGCCTTTTGCCAGATGTATGGGTATGGCTTGCCAACACAGTCCCGTGGCTGACTGACAGCTGTACTCCTCCTGAGGTGGCCAATGTGTCATAAGATGGATACCATATAGGAAAACTACAAAACCCGCTCCCAAACATGTCCAATGATAAGACAATCATGGCCACCTCTACACAGGCTCTGACACACAAACACACACTTGCCATGACCTGTATACAAACCCCTACTGCATCACACTGCAGCAATACACGTTTAGGGCATGCGCCACAGCGAATACTACAAAGCACTGTACTTGTCTCACGCAGGCAGACACACACACACACACACACAGCGAATACTACAAAGCACTGTAATTGTCTCACACAGGCACAGACACACACACACACACACACACACACACACACACACACACACTTGGCATGGCTGGGATTAGAATACTGACCTAACTACTTTATTACACTACAGCATTACACAGTTACAGAATGCACTACTGAGATTACAGGAACACAGAACTCCCAGAGGTGTATTTGTAGATGGGTGACATCATCAGCCTTGCCAAAGGTGGGTATAAGAAATGTATGGAGTATGAGCAGTCTAAAAGCATTCCTCAGACCTCAGGCAAATAGACACACACACACATGGCAAGTGTGGGACTAGAACACCGACCTAACTACTTTATTACACTACAGCATTACACAGTTACAGAATGCGCTACCAAGATAACTGAGTCACAGCACTCCCAAAGGTGTATTTATAGATGGATGACATCATCAGCCTTGCCAAAGGTGGGTATAAGAAATGTATGGAGTGTGAGCAGTCTAAAAGTATCACTCAGTCCTCAGACAAACAGGGACACACACACACACACACACACACATATATACACACACACACACACACACACACACACACACACACACACACACACACACACACACACACACTGCAAGTGTGGGACTAGAACGCCGACCTAACTACTTTATTACATGACAGCATTACGCAGCTACAGAACACGCTACCAAGGTTACTGGGACACAGCACTCCCAGAGGTGTATTTGTAGATGGGTGACATCATCAGCCTTGCCAAAGGTGGGTATAAGAAATGTATGGAGTATGAGCAGTCTAAAGGTATTGCTCAGTCCTCAGGCAAATGGGGACACACACACACGGCAACTGTGGAACTAGAACACCAATCTAACTACTTTATTACACTACAGCATTATGCAGTTACAGAATGCGTTACCAAAATTACTGGGAAACAGCACTCCCAGAGGTGTATTTGTAGGTGGGTGTCATCATCTGCCCTGCCAAAGGTGGGTATAAGAAATGTATGGAGTGTAAGCAGTCTAAAGGCATTGCTCAGTCCTCAGGGACACACACATACACGGCAAGTGTGGGACTAGAACACTGACCTAACTATTTTATTACACTACAACATTATGCATTTACAGAATGCGCTACTGAGATTATCAGGACGCAGTACTCCCAGAGGTGTATTTGTAGATGGGTGACATCATCAGCCTTGCCAAAGGTGGGTATAAGAAATGTATGGAGTGTGAGCAGTCTAAAGGCATTACTCAGTCCTCAGGTAAATGGACACACACACACACACACCCACACATGGCAAGTGGGGGATTAGAACACTGACCTAATTACTTTATTATACTACAGCATTACGCAGTTATAGAACACGCTACTAAGATTACTGGGGCACAGCACTCCCAGAAGTATATTTGTAGATGGGTGACATCATCAGCCTTGCCAAAGGTGGGTATAAGAAATGTATGGAGTATGAGCAGTCTAAAGGCATTCCTCTGTCCTCAGGCAAATGGGGACACACACGGCAACTGTGGGACTAGAACACCAGCCTAATTACTTTATTACACTACAGCATTATGCAGTTACAGAATGTGCTACCAAGATTACTGGAAAACAGCACTCCCAGAGGTGTATTTGTAGGTGGGTGTCGTCATCTGCCCTGCCAAAGGTGGTATACGAATTGTATGGAGTGTGAGCAGTCTAAAAGCAATTTACAGTCCTCTGGCAAATGGGGACAGACATACACACACGCCAGTGGTGGGAACGGAACACCTGCCTATTTACAGATTACTATTACACTACTACATACTTACGAGTCACGCCACACAGACTACACATTTCAAGGCTATCATTATGACCTTCTGGGAATGCGGACATCAACAGGGATGCTGGCAGTTAAGATGTACATACCTGTGAACCTGTGTGTTTAAAGTAGGAATCCATCCTGACCTGGAGTATGCCCATCTGTGGAATGGATGACTACTACCACTATACAGGGTTACAATAGCCATGCCCATACACAGAGGCACATAACTGAACAGAAAAATAGGTTCCTTATATAGAATAAAACCTTTTTTAACCTCAACATCTAGAGCCAAGATCGCTCACTCCCATCTAATTTCAACCCTTCTGTATGCTTCTCCTATATTTACCAACCTTAAAAAAACTAACCTTAACACATTAGCAACTTTCTATAATAATATTGCCAGATTCGCTACTGGCAATCCCTTTAGAACCCACCACTGCTCTAATCTCAGGCAACTCGACTGGCTGAATTCCAAAACCATCTGAAAGTCCCCCAACTCACAATTGCCCACAAGATATTTCACCAACCCAATAATACCCCTATACTCTCAAAACTCCTAGTCCCATACAATAATCTGAACTCCCTACATTCTTCTAACAAACTCCTTGCTAGCTTAACAAAGTCTAATAATGCAGCTGGTGACTCTCTGTTTACCAACACAGCAGGAAAAAACTGGAACCTGCTACCCAATGAACTAACTCTAACATCCTTGCCACTTTTCAAACCAGAACTTAAAAAACACCTCCAAAAGCACTGGCTTTGCCCTTGTAGTATCCCTGACTAACCACCCTCATCACCCCTGTTTCTTCCTCTTCTAACCTAACTTCCTCTTTTCTAAACACTTAGTCTTGTAAATAAGACTGTCACTAGTTAAACTCTAACCTATTGCTTAAATCCTTGTACCTTATGTGAAGTATTGCTTCCTTAATCTGTAAATAAGACTGTCACTAGCTAAACTCTAACCTATTGTTTAAATCCTTGTACCTGATGTGAAGTAGTGTACATAACTCTCCTGTACTACAACTGTTTTTAGCTTCCTTAAGTAATATTCTGTTTATTGCTACTTTATATCTAGAATGAAAAAAACATATGTTTTATTGTTTATTAATCCTTTATTTACCTTGTAACAATATTTTTATACTTTGTATATCTGTGTGGAGCTTTTCACCCCGGGCCTCTACTGAAAATGGAAATATGTCCAGCTAGACTAGCCCGATCAACAAATGTAAAATAAAATAAAAATAAACTGACACGAGGTGTCACTGGGTATGCTCACGCACTTAGTAGCACAAGGCTGTTCGGAATGAACTGTGTGTCCATATACACAAGGATATACTGGGCATGTTCATACACTTAGTAGCACAGGGGGCATGTTCATACACTTAGTAGCACAGGGGGCATGCTCACACACTTAGTAGCACAGGGCTGGTCGGAATGCACTACCATGTGTCCATCTATACAAGGATATACTGGGCATGCTCATACTCTTAGTAGCACAGGGCTGACTGGGATGCACTCTGATGCTAAACACAGAAGGCCACAGTGGCCATGCTATTACAGGTAGACATAAAAAACACATTGTAATGGGCTCTGATGTTAGTAGTTGTCATTGATAGCAGGAACGCTGCTCTACATATATT
Source organism: Protopterus annectens (assembly GCF_019279795.1). Taxonomy (NCBI): domain Eukaryota; kingdom Metazoa; phylum Chordata; order Ceratodontiformes; family Protopteridae; genus Protopterus; species Protopterus annectens. The sequence goes on from NC_056726.1 coordinate 1,411,683,374, forward strand.
TGACACCGGTCTTTTACACAACATCTGCTGTCATTCTGGGATGGCATGGCTGACAGCAGACAGGCCTTTGACACATATCACATGCATCCATGATTCAAGGGAGTGGGGATAATACCCAAGTCACATCCGCCCACACAGTGCCATTCCAAGGCAAATATCCTAAACACAGGATAAATCCCATACACCTACAGGACAACTGCATTGTTTTCTTGTGCTAACTAATGCTAGATGTGTAGCGTCCATAATCACATCTGGTCACTGTAGATCCAACAATGGGGAGTACTGACATCTGTGCAGTGAGGAACACCTGGCTGATGGCTCTGTAGTGCACAATAGCACTACTGCCATATACCTCAGAACCTAGCACTACCACCATATACCTCAGAACCAGACATGTGGGCCATGGACACAGTGTCACATGCTGCATTCTAGGATGTAAACATCAGATACCACCATGCCCTCGGACCACCAACATGCACCCATACATGTTGTAGGACATATAAGAGTACACCACCATGTGACCCTTGACATGTGTACTGTACTGAGCTCTACATCAACTGTAGATAGTACCCATGTACTGACACAGTTGCATCATGTGTTATGCAATGTAATGATACCACTGTCTGTAACCAGGTCAGCTGTACACATACCAGGGGCCCTCGGTACTTTCCACCATTAGCAGATGACTGTTGCTGTACACCAGTACACACCCTCATGTATGGATATGACATACATGTACCTGCCCTGGGTATGTACATGCCACACACATACAACATACATGTAAATAGCATAGCTGTTGTTGTTCTTTGTGCAAGCAGGTGGCTACAGCCATTACATACATGGACATGGAATGTAGGTCCATGGCTGCTGAATGCTAACAGTACATAAGGTGTGATATAAATGTTGACAGAAGTAAAATTCCCTCTGTACCGTCACCCATTACAGCCATCATATCATACAACAGTCCATGTGTCATGTATGTCATTACACATGTCCACCAATTGCAATGCCTACAGACATGCCCAAATGTCAGGATTGTAGGACCTACACACCTGTACACATGGTGTTGTGTGTTCAGATAACATGCGTGTGCAGTTGCTGATGTATGCAGGTGACATGTATCCTAGTATATCATGCAGTTGCAATGCAGCCTCAACATTGGCAACTGTATATGGTGATATGCTGAATGCAGGGGAAGATGCACCTCAGGTATGGACAGATGTGTGGAAATAACTAAGTGGTGGGGCATCTTTGCAGATGGATGTTTGCTGTGGACAGCTCACAGGTGTGTCACAAGCAGTCCTACAATAACCTGTGTAACTGGTAAGCAATGGTTTCATTAACTGAAGGACATAACATATAACTTAGACAGTGGTCAGGATGACATTGAAGGTAAATCAACTGACACCTCTTAATAGTTAAGACGTCCCGTGTGCATATATCAGCACTGTTGCCACAGGAAGCATCAGCAAAGGTAAATCACTTGACACCTGTTAATAGTTAAGATGTCCCGTGTGCATATATCAGCGCTGTTGCCACAGGAAGCGTCAGTACAGTTTGTAACACGTGCAATAATGCTGTACGTCTGTCATACATATCATATCAAGGGTTGGGAGGGTGGCCTAATGGTTAAGGTGTTTGCCTTACAAACACAAGGTGCAGGGTTTGAGCCCCACAAGGGATAAGTGGCTAGGCTTACAATGGCTCACCAGGGCAGTTAGCTTAGTACTAACCTATGAACCTATGAGCTAGGCAGGTCTGAGATTCACAGTACTGGTTGTGTGTGTGTCCATATATGTCACGTATGGTGGGAAATACATCTCAGTTGTTACTCACTCTCCTGTATATTAGTGTACACATCTGTACAGACTGCAATGTAGAAAGCAGGACATAGGCAGGGGTGTGTTTCTCACACATGTGAGGTATCTGTATGTGCGTGACATAGGTGTATTTAATACTGAATGCCACAGTGTGTGTATGTAGGGCTGTCTGGTCCCTGGGGTGAGGATATATGTTACCATACTGAACTGATAAGACCATTACCCCCATCCAGGCAATGCATTCTACTATCCATGTTGATGTCCCCGATCTTAGGCCATACTGACTACCTGTACATGTGTATTCTCTGTGGCGCGTCATGTAGGTGCACAGTACTGTAATGATGATTTGCACTTAGGCAGGGGTCCACACCTCACCAGTAGCAACTGTGTGCGAGTGTGTGTTACTGTGTCAGTGAATCCCTGAGTGTGTGGGTGTGTTACTGTGTCACTGAATACATGTGTGTCAATACCTGAGTGTGTGGGTGCAGTTGTGTGTTGGCATCCTGTCATGGAAAGGTGTATTACTGATTCCGAATGAGGCATCACACTTCCCACTGGCCTCTGCCCTTGTAATCAGCTAGACCACTCTCTTACCTCACCACTCCATGTAACTGTACCTGTGATGTCACCCGTTATGGATGTGACGTCTGTGGCCACAGTAGCTTAATGCACAGCTATCATGCTCTTTGATCAGTAGATATGTTTGTAATGTGGGACATTTTCACTGGTATGTGGCAGCTACACGGTGCATGCTGGTATATTCATACATACCGAGTGAGTAGTCCACATTGACATATGGGACACTAACTGCAAACACTGACATCCACCGCCACATGCAATTAGACCTGAAGGAGGACAGCAGAACATCATGACCAACATGCAGTTCATGTTGTTACACAAGACACATACTGTTAACAGTACAAAATGCATTGTACATCTGTAGTACATGGTATTTCTGCTGCCTGTCAACAGTACTCAACAATTGTAAACTACACTTATCTTCTAGTCTGTTCACCCTGTGCATCAGACCATATGAGCATGTCCCTGCACTGATGGTGTGGATGTCAGGGATACGGCACAAGCATCATCATATGCACATGATGATAATGTTTGCCAGAGGCCTAGGCTGCACCATTGGATGACATCTTGTGTGTGGGTTAGGCCTTTCATCTAATTGTGTGTGTGTGGATGTCATGCATGTGTGTGTTGTGGTACCCTACATATGTTTCCTGTGTGTGCGTGTATGTATTCACACAGTTTTGCCATGTGTCTGGCCTACACAAGGGTATTATTGACAGCTGCAGACTGTACAGGCAAGGTTTTACAGTTCACAGTGTCTGGCCATGGACATGTGACCTGTGCCTGCTAGGAGTTGCATGGGCACTACCAGACAGATGTGCAGATTGGGCACTATCTGATGTCACTTGTCCACTGGAACCGTGTCTCTGTTGGGACCATCATGGGCCACATGCACGTGGCCTGCTGTGTTGTGGTGTGGACAGCACAGCACCAGATGCACTGCTGCTGCTACCGCCACTATGGGAGTGGACATGTGAGGTAGCTCATACACGTAGACCTGGAACAGATGATGTAGCAGGCCTATGTCCACATGCCCGATGCCTCACTCCTGCCAGATGTTCCAACACACACAGCTCACACTCACAGATTGTCATGCCATGGTCAAGGACTCCAACCATGTCACCCAACCATCTATCCAAAGCTTCAGCAATCTGCTGTTAAGCATTTACCATTGCCTGGATGT
>NC_056726.1:1411687455-1411697455 GCF_019279795.1 Protopterus annectens
TGTATATAAAGTACTTGCATTTGTGGTTGTATTTATCTGAGGAAGTTTGTCTATTGTGACAAACGAAAAGCACTTAATTGGATTAAAAGACTTCTATTTTTATCGGGTGCTGTTTCGTGGCTTTTGTCCTTGTTTTTTGGATTTATATTTCAAAACTATGTTATAAATGATTTCTGAAATCAGTATAATGAAACAATTCATGGTGCAGATGAAATTTTAATGCATCAATAGAGGTATAGAGGTGTTTCCTTAGTGAAACTGTAAATATTGTGTTAGGGTGCGTGAGACCAGATTTCCTACTTCAGTTAACACCACAGCAACCAATTAAGTGCTTTTCGTTTGTCACAATAGACAAACTTCCTCAGAAAAACTTGGACCGAACCACAAAAGGAGGGGGAGTATCCATTTTCATCAAAGATACCCACACCTCCAGGTTAGTGGCAACGCACGAAGCATTGGAGACTATCCAGGTGCAACTAACCATAGGCAAAACTGCCTTACAGTTTGTAGCATGCTACAGACCACCCACTCAAACTCAGGAACCCCACACAGTCTTCCTGAAGACACTGGAGAGTATGAATGTCTCTCCAAATACCATCATTTTGGGAGACTTCAACTACCCAAACATAGACTGGGAACATTACTCAAGCCCCAACACCCTAGCCCAAAGGTTCCTAGAATTCATAAACTCAAATGCAATGGAACAACTAGTCACCATTCCCACAAGAGGAGACAATATACTAGACCTGATCATCACAAACATGGGGACAAAATGCTCCACACCGGAAGTACATCCCTCCTTAGTAAGATCAGACCATAAATTAATCTCACTGGAAATCCACATCCCGCCCCCACCCCCTGCACAAAAGACCACAGTGAAGAACTTCTCAAAAGCAAACTTCACACTTCTTAAGACTGAAGTGGTATCTTTCAAGGCCCCTGGGCCAGTGGAAACCACAACCCACACTGCTGAATCCTTTGCAAATGCCTTCTATGGGCACCTTCAAGAATGCATGGATCATGCAATCCCAAATAAAACCAAGACCCATTCCCCCAAAGGCAGGCGCCCTGTCTGGTGGACCCCAGCCATAAACAAACTTTACAACAGGAGGAGGAAGCTACTACATGACAGAGCAAAATCCCTAAAGGAAGGCATCTCTGATCAGTACTAGCAAAAACTACGATCACTCATAAAATCATCCAAGGCCAACTTTGAGAGAAAAATGTAAAAGACACAAAAGACAATCACAAGGCCTTCTTTAGCAATGTTAGAAACCTGGGTGGAAACTCCCAGATATGCTCAGAGTTAATCCAAAATGACACAAAATACACTGAACCCATTGACATTGCCAACATTCTGGCAGACAGGTTCAGTGCAAATTTCTCCTCCCCCTCCCCCCCAAAAGGAGAAATAACTATCCCAGCAGAGTGTAGCCTCCCTAACATCTCAGATGCCCAGGTGAGAGCCGCCCTCTCTAAAGCTAAAAACACAGCATCAATGGGACTGGATAGTGTCCCGGACTGTGTGCTACATGTACTCCAAGAGGAACTAAACCCACACATAAGGCTGCTGTTTAATCTTAGCCTTACTACAGGATACGTACCCAAAGAGTGGCGTATGGCAACAGTGGTCCCACTTCACAAAGGCGGTGCTTCTACGGGCCCTGGAAATTACCGCCCTATAAGCTTGACGAGCCTGGTCTGCAAAGCTATGGAGAGGATCATTATGGAACTCATAAACAAAGACATTGGGGACCTACAGACATTGAATCCTACCCAATTTGGCTTTGTCAAGGACAGATCCTGCCTTTTGAACTTGGTCGACTTTTTTGAAACAGTCACTAAGGCCATTGATGAGGGTAAGGCAGTTCACACAGCCTACCTTGACCTTGCAAAACCTTTGACACAATACCCCATTCGGGCATCATAGACAAACTCACCAGCTTAAATGTAAACCCATATGTCACAAGATGGGTTGCAAACTGGCTCAAGGACAGAACCCACAGGGTCAGAGTTGCTGGAGCTATGTCAGACTCTAAGCCAGTCACAAGCGGTGTCCCACAGGCTCAGTCCTGGGACCCCTCTTGTTCGGCATTTATTTTCTGAGGTACAGGCAAACATAGGAGGATTGTGGCTGACAAAGTTCGCAGATGACTGCAAACTGGGTGCCATAATTGATACTCCAGCAGACACAAACATCCTTCAGAGAGGCCTCATAGAAATGGATAATTGGTGCCAGAGCCATGGCCTTAAGCTGAACGCCAAAAAATGTATAGTCATACCCTTTGGGAAAAACAAGGTACCGACAAATTACCACATAGGCGGTAATCCATTAAGTACGGAAGAGGTAATCAGGGACCTAGGGACCCAGGTTGACAGTAACCTCTCATTTGACACTCACATTGCCAAAGTGGTTAGGAAGACCTTCTATATTGCCCACCTTATCATGAAGGGTTTCACATTTAGATCAAGAGAGGTCATTGTGCCCCTGTACTCTTCTCTTATCAGGCCAATGATTGAGTACAATGCCCGTTTGGGATGTATCTCACCCGACACCTGCAGCAGTTGGAAAGACCCCAAAAGTTCCTCACCAAGAGGATAAAGGGTCTTAAACATATGTCATATGCTGCCCGACTGAAAAAACTCCAGCTCTATTCAGTCGCATACCGCCTACTCAGAGGTGATCTGTGCCTGACGTACAAGGCCATGTCCAATCCTGAATTAATGGACATGCTCCACCTCAGAAAATCCAAATCCATCAGAGCCACGAGAACAAGTGACTTAAACCTCAACACAGAAATAAATAGAACGTGCTGGAGGGACAGATTCATAACCCAGAGGCTCCCTACACTCTGGAACAGAATCCCAGTCCATGTTAGGCAGAGCCCCTCACTGACTCTATTCAAGAGAAATCTCGACGAGTGGATGGGAGATTGTAGGTTTACCCCGGTGGTCATCTCTGTGTCACTACTAGACAGAGGCATAGTAAACTAAACCCTAAAAGGGCGTAGTATTCTCATCCTAAGGGGTGGTGCAAGCCACATACACTCTGGCTAGGCTTATAAATGCCCTAGGGCAGATAGCCTAGTACGAACCTATGAACCTATGAACCTATAAGACATCTTATTAATTGTACCTCTGACTGGTTGGTCTATATGGCAGTATGCTAGTGTGGTGCTTTTTATGTAGGACAGACTTCTCTGATGTGTAAACAGTGTCTTTCACTTCATATGAGTGATATTAGGTATAAAAGGGAAAGAAGTGCACTGTGCAAGCATTTAATAAAACACAATGGGGCAGTTTTCACCTTTATAGCTATTGACAATGTGTCAGGTAACCCTTTTATGACTAAGACACAAAATCATAAAAAAATTGGATTACTTAGAACAAAATGGATTATTAATCAGGGGTAATAATACATCCAGGTTTGAGTGAACTAACTTAATTTGACTTAGCTAATATATTCTTCAAATGGCGATTAGATGACACGACAGTCAAAGTTTAAAATCAATGTCTATATTTTTGCTTGGATTTGCTTCAACTTTGGAATTCAATTTTGTGCGTGGAAGGTATATTCTCCAAATGGCCATTAGATGGCAGTAAAAGATAAAAAACTTGGCAGTTTCTTTTTTTTTTTTTTTTCAAATCTTTATTTTATTTTAGTTTTATTATACATATTGTGAAACATAATCGCAGCAAATGTTTAACTGGGAATAATTAGTATACATAGACAGAAAAAGCCATTTGTCATTCTGGTAATCAGCAGGTATTCTTAAGATTCATTTTCTCAGTATGAAGAGGAGGAAAAAAACAGAGAAGGATAAACATACATGTAAGAAACTTGACAATGTTAACACTGTTAATACAAAATATCGTTCTTGGCACATAGTCAAAAATTCAGTAATTAGCTATATAATAAAATAGAATAAAGAAAAAAGGGGAAAAAACATCACATACATACAATTATTTACAAGTAGTGCTACGTTATAGTATCAAGATTTTAATTACATTTATCTGCCTTGGGTTCCCCCCTGGGTTATCTAAACCACCCTGGACATATCCACAGTAAACATTAGTCTGGTATAAGATACTTTTTCTCCCCTCTCTTAACTCCTGGAAGTATTCGTCCTGGACTCCTAAGAACTGCTATAACCACCTACCAAATCCTGCCTTGGGTTCCCCCCTGGGTTATCTAAACCACCCTGGACATATCCACAGTAAACATTAGTCTGGTATAAGATACTTTTTCTCCACTCTCTTAACTCCTGGAAGTATTCGTCCTGGACTCCTAAGAACTGCTATAACCACCTACCAAATCCTGCCTTGGGTTCCCCCCTGGGTTATCTAAACCACCCTGGACATATCCACAGTAAACATTAGTCTGGTATAAGATACTTTTTCTCCACTCTCTTAACTCCTGGAAGTATTCGTCCTGGACTCCTAAGAACTGCTATAACCACCTACCAAATCCTGCCTTGGGTTCCCCCCTGGGTTATCTAAACCACCCTGGACATATCCACAGTAAACATTAGTGTATGTTACAGTGTTTTGTTTTAAGTTTATCACAAGTATTACTTATAGTATTAGTTATCCTCTACTCTTGTAACTTTAACTTGAATACTGCCAGTCACTGCCAGCAGCAAACCCCCCACCCCCACCCCCACCCCCACCCAGTTTTAGTTACTACTCTATCCCTTAGACTGCTTCTTCTCTTTCCTATTTCCTTGTTGTTTTTCTTTCCTTTCTGACCCCTGACTATAGTCTCCAGTCCCTTAGTCTTATCAAACTATCTCTTGGCTGCACCTTCACCACCTCTACCATTTCTAGGCTTCCCTGGAGCCTATCCCCATACTGTTTTTTCTTTTTAGCCTCACTTATCTTAGTTATTTATCTTCACTCTTCCCCTTTCTCCACTTTCTACCCTTAGCCACCCACCTTTAGCCTGCCTCCTGCCCTTAAATTGCACCTTACTGATTGTTTTCTCTCTCCCTCCTGCTCTCGCCTGGTTTTTGTGTCTGCCCCGCTCCGCTCCCCACCCTACCCCCATATCCCACCCACCCCTAGGGGTCCTTACCTTATAGCTCTCTAGACACTCCCCCAATTCCCTTGGCCTATCACCATCCTTCATAGTAGTTGTCCTCTCCTCCTACCTATTATCTCTCATTACTCTTATCCCCTCCTCTTGCTACTCCAATCTCTACTATTTCACCTCCACACTACCTTCTAGTTTCCTTGTACTCCTATTTTATTTCACCTCTCTTAGTCATTTCTCTCCTAATCTTCACCCCTTACCTAGCCTAGCCACCCCTTACACCTGCTACTTTCTTCCAGCATCCACTTATTATTAATAACAACCTCTATACAGTTCCTGCTTTTCCCTTTTTTCTTTTTCAAATAACCTTACATCACTACTCATCTTATCCTAACACTTACTCAACACCATGCCTCCTACACTTAAACCCCTCCTCTCTTACATCCTTCTCTTTACCTTTATTCTAGCCTCTCTTTCTATAACCTACTATATCACCTTCTTTGAAAACAACTCTTTAAAGACACAAAATCACCATCTCAAGCAAACACTACCATCCTCTTCTCTCACTACCCTTAACCTCAGTAATATAACCTGTTCCACTACTTATCTTCTACCAAAATACCACAGAACAACACATATGTCATTCTACCTTAACAAAAAATATGCTAATAACTTGCTTAAATTCCTTAAATTCTTATTCAATTACAATCACTACCTCCTCTTACATGGTGATATACATCCTAACCCTGGCCCCTACACTAAGACCAATCCAAACACAAATAGACATCCTCTATCTATACCTCCACCTTGTATTAAAACATCTAACTCTCTTCTAATAGCTCACCTTAATATTAGAAGCATAAATAATAAAGTACATCATATCCATGCACTATTAAACTTGCATTCATTTGACATTTTATGTCTTACTGAAACATGGTTAAAACCCTCCACTCAGGACCAGGAAATTACCCCCCTGGCTACAACATACTCAGAAATGACCAAAACTAGGAAAGGTGGTGGCATAGCCATCTTCTACAAAAATAATCTCCAACTTTCCCTCCATAATGAACTTTCACTATCAGACCCTAAAGCTGAATCCTTATCTACCAAACTCCAGATCAACAATAACAAAGCTATTTATCTAATTTGTATGTATCTTCCCCCTGGTAATAATACTCAGACCCTAGAAAACTTACTCAGTTCAACATCCAACCAACAACCCCAGGAAACCATAATACTAGGTGACTTTAACATAGACTGGATAACCTGCTCAAACCAAAACCCAACGAACCATATTAATCTCTATGGTTTCTAATTAATAACAACTCCTACTAGAACCCATAAACAAAATAGAAAAGAAACCACTCTTGATTGGATACTCACTAATAACCACCCCAGCATTTATACCCCAGGAACCCTTCCTGACTGTATCAGTGATCATATGCTTACATATGTCATAAGACAAAAATTGAATATTCCACATACTCATAAACTAAAAACATCCCGCTCAAAAAAGTGCTTTAACCCTGATAACTTCCTTACAGAATTGCAAGCATGTAACTGGTCACCAATAACTTACCTTGAACTTAATAAAGCAGTAACCTACTTTAATACAAACTTTCTTCAAATCCTTGACCATCATGCCCTTTATCACACTACTAGAATGAGAACCAAACCTGCTCCATGGCTGTCTAAGCAAACAAAAGATAAAATGGTCCTTAGAAATAAAATCTGGACCAAATGGAGAGCCAGTAGATGCCCATCTGATCATCTCCTTTTTAAACAATTAAGGAATGCCACCAAAAGAGATACTGTTAAAGATAAAAGGATTATTATCTTCACCTTCAACAAGGTAGTCAAAATACCCTCAAAATTCTGGGCAAGCATTAATAAACTTAAACCTGGACATTCACTGACTCCTACTCCTACAGGCTTTCACCCCAACAATGCTACACAGATCCCTGATGCCTTTAACAACTATTTTACAGAAGCCATTAAATCCCTAGCTAACTCATTACCTATACCATCTGTAACCTTACCAAAAATCTCTCCACCCTCATCTAAGGACTTCCAAATCCAACCCGTTGCCACATCCCTTATTTATAGGCTTCTTAAGAAACTCAAACCATGCACCCCATCTGCTGACCAACTCCCATCTGAATACCTACAAATAGCTGCTAAAGCTATCCAATATCCTGTATCTATACTGATAAATAGGACTATCACTGAAGGAACAATCCCCACCTTATGGAAAATATCTCATATAATTCCCCTACATAAAGGAGGCTCATCAAATGAACTCTCAAATTTTCGCCCTATTGCCTTACTTTCCCCATTAGCCAAGATAATGGAAAGATGTGTTCACAAACAGATGCTTAGCTACCTTCTACAAAACAAACTTCTAGCTAACTGTCAACATGGATTTAGACCTTTCCACAGTACTACAACTGCCCTCCTTTCCTTCACTGACTCCATAAATAAAAATAGGAACAATAATTCTTTCTCCTCAGCACTTTTCATAGATCTTTCTAAAGCCTTTGATATGGTTAACCACAATATACTTTTGGACAAACTAAACCTTTTTTCTCTCAGCCCACACTCTTTACAGTGGTTTAAGAGCTATCTCCACAACAGGCAACAAGCAGTCCTTTGGGAGAACAACCTATCTTCCCTACTCTCAGTAAATATTGGTGTTCCACAAGGATCTATCCTAGGTCCCCTTCTTTTTTCCTTATTTATCAATGACTTATATCTGAATATACCACAAGCCACCTGCATTCAATATGCTGATGACTCAACGCTAATCTGCACTGCAAAAAATATTCCCTCCCTCCAGTCCCTCACCCAAACAGTCTTCCAAAATGTGGAAAATTGATTTTTGCAACACTGCCTCCTCCTTAACCCCAAAAAAACTAAACTTCTCCTCTTTACTCCTACTCAAAAATCTCCCACTCCTCTCTTCACTATCTCTTGAAATAATGCAACCTGTATTAACCCTGACAAGACCACGCGACTGCTAGGTGTAACTATTGATAACCATCTCAATTATGATGAACACATTAACACCACTGTTAAAAATGTCAACAAAAAAATTGGGACACTCTACAGAATTAAACCTTTTCTTACCCCTGAAACTAGAAAAACCATTGCACAGACACATCTGATCTCCACCCTCTTTTATGCCTCCCCCATCTATACTAACTTATCCAAAAATAACACTACCAAACTCTCCATCTGCTACAATAGTATAGCCAGATTCATTACTGCTACTCCCCTAAGAACTCATCATTGTCTTAATCTCAAACAACTAGATTGGTTAGAGCTAAATAACCAGTTATTCTATCAACAACTACTTATCATTCATAAGACCCTTTACTACCCTGAGGTAACCCCCAGCCTTTCAAAAATGATTATACCATATAGAAACCTAGCCACACTCCGTTCTGCTAATAAACTACTAGTATCACTACCTAAATCATATAATAAAGCTGGTGATTCATTACTTGCAAACTCAATAGGGAAAATCTGGAATCAACTCCCTCAAGGAATAACTAATCTAACCTCTACCTCTCTTTTCAAAAAACACATTAAAGAACATCTCAAAACAAAATGGATATGTCCGTGTGCTAATCCTGACTGAAATAATGTCCTCACTCTCCTAGTTCTTCCACCCTACCCCTCCTTACTTAACTCCTCTATAAACTTTCAGGAGTTTGAGAATTATTATCTAAGAACTGGGCTTTTGCCAGCTAAGTTTGTTCTGTCTGTATCCTGTGTTACTGTTACTTTTTTTATATAGTCTAATATAGTAGTATATAGTATAAGTTTATTTCATATTATTAGTATTTGTTTTGTATTTGAATCATTTTTTCTTTTTTCTACCTTATATTTTGACTAATATTATGCCTAACGTGATAAATTGTTGTGTATTTACCTGTACTGGAGCTTTTCTCCCCGGGCCTCTACTGAAAACGGATATTGTGTCCAGTTGGACTAGCCCGGTCAACAAATGTAAAATAAAAATAAATAAAATAAAATTTATTAAAGCTTGATATTTATTTCTTATTTTTCTATTAGCGATATGCACATATGTAAATTTAGAGAGCATAATGGGGTGAGACTCTGTACAGGAGGGACTGATGATAGTATTTACATAGGATAATAGATATAGAAAACCATTCTATGTTATTTTAGGATGCAATCTAGGGTAATACTCCAGAAACTGAGGCATTTCAGGCATTTGCAAAATATTATTAGTAGTTAGTTTATGAGATAGAATATACTTGGATGCCATGTTCCTAAAGTTATCCCAGTCTAATTTAGAGTGATCTAATCAGTTCTGTGTAATGTAGAGCTTCATTAACATAAAAAGAGCAATCTGAATCCTAAGTTCAGTGGTTGATATGCCAGAGTGACCCATGTGTAGTATAGCAAACTCTCATGAGAGAGTGAATTTGGCATATCCCATTTTTGTAAGTTTAATCCTTAGGGAGACCCATAGATTTTGTGCATATTTACAGTACCCTAAGACGTGCAAGAGGTTGGCAGTCACTGTGGGGCAAAAAGGACAGAAGGGGGAAGTGCTGGGGAGGAATGTGTTTAAACGTTCTGGTGTATAGTATGCATTATTATTAATCATTAATTGGGTATATAATAGTTTCTTAAAAGGGGCGAATCTGTTCGTATTGTTAATTGCTTGGGAGAGATGGGCATCAGTCAGTTTGGGTTTTTTGTTTCTCCAATATTGTGCAAACGTAATAGAAGATTGATATTTAATTGTAGAAACCAGGTTGTAAGTAATTGATAACATCTTCTTTTTAATTATTAGACATTTCAGAAGTGATGTAGCTGTGTTTATTTCTTCTTGTACCTTATTTGGGAAACTACCTAAAGTAGAGATTAGCTCTTTGATTTGTCTCAGAATTGTTGTATATTTGTTATTCAGTTTAAATTTAACTTTGGTATCAT